>NW_026652278.1:92890641-92965547 GCF_009828535.3 Hylobates moloch
TATATATATATATATATATATATATATATATATATATATACATAAAATAAAATAAAAATAAAAATTGTATTTATAGAAGAATTAAAATGAAATGTCTGGATTGGAAAATAACAAAAACCTTAAAAAGGAAAGGATGTTAA
Organism: Hylobates moloch; assembly: GCF_009828535.3. Classification (NCBI taxonomy): domain Eukaryota; kingdom Metazoa; phylum Chordata; class Mammalia; order Primates; family Hylobatidae; genus Hylobates; species Hylobates moloch. The sequence continues at coordinate 92,890,782 of NW_026652278.1, forward strand.
CAATTATATAAACCAGACTATATTCAGGCTTAGATATGTTTAATGAATTGAAATACCATATAGCCAGGGAAAGGCAAAACTGATGCACAACCTGATGCTGCATAATTTCTTAACCAGTAATTGTTCTATACAATGCTATTTCTTATGCAAATTGAAATCATCCTAGGGACATTATGATGATAAAGTATCTTTCAAGTTTACACTAAAAACATACTCAACATGTAGGTATGTACTATGTGAGGTGGAACATTTTTTTCCATAGGTCAAGCTGCAAACCACGGCTTCATTAGTCACAGAAACTTATCATGAGGCAGAAATTATTTGTCTCATTGAGGAATATTTCTTTCCCCTTTTTACATTATGCAATTGTAAATTCTTTAGATATTAGTTATGAAAAAAATTACAAGATATTTGTCAAACTGAGAAAAACTGCCCTCTGAGGTCCCTTGAACATGAATCAAGGAGGTAATGGTCAGATTTGCAGCACTACCAGAATTGTTATTGGATCCGTTTCCATTTAAGTTTTTACGTGGTTTGATATTTTCCCGAAATTAGAAACTACTAAGTTCAATGAGATAAAAATGTATAAAAATTATTAAAAAGAAATTCGTATTGAAAAGGGGATAATGAGGATTGGTGACATAAGGTCAACATTGGGCTTAAGATTCTGTGGGTAGAATTGGCTCCAGCAGAGTATATAACTATGGTTGGACACCTGTCATAATCCTTCCATTGTATTGTAGAGTGGTTTGTTGTTGTTTTTGTTGCTGTTTTGGAAAAATTGGTGAATACATGAACAATGTAAATGGTTGCATTATGACACCAGCTGCTCAAATATGCCACAACTGCATCCTATACTGAGCACTGCCTCATTACCAAAGTAAAAAGTGATCCATAAGATTGAGCAGAACAAGTTGTCATTAATTAAGTAACAATATAAGAGATATAGCAACTCAAAACTGGAAACATCAGCAGATGTATTTTAGCTTCCTTTGTTCTTTCAACTGATATATCAAAGAAGGACCGGTTCATTTGAAATGAGGAAGCAAATGATCCTCACACAATCAGGGAAAAAATGAGACCATCTGAGGAAATATTGGGTTAAATGCTAGAAATTAAAAGGTATGTGCTAGAGACACTTATAATTTAGTAAGAGTTACAATTTTTCTCCTTCGCAATATCCTCCCTTTGCTTTAAATCTTTTAAAAATGTTTTTCTGCTTGAAGTTCACTGAGTACTTTAAATAAGCTATCTAAAATCTTAAATTCTATGGATTTTAATACATTCAGTAATGTCTGTCACCATCATCACAGTCCAGTTTAAAAAGTACTTTAAATTTATACTAAATTCCAGTGAAATATAGAAAAGTTACTTTTACATAGCTGTATTCCGTTCCCCATTTTTGTGCTATTGTTATATATAGTACATTTGTAAATAATAAAGACATGGTTATAGTTGTTGTTATAATTATTTCTTTATATAATTTTATGCTTTTTTAAAAAGCTGAGGCAAGAAAGAAATATATATTTCCAATGTTTATTATATTAACCTTCTTATTTGTAATTTCTGGTTCTATTAATTTGTTCCTGTGGTTTCAGATTATCATATCTTGTCATTTTCTTTTTTTGTTAATACATAATACTTGTGCCTATTTATGGGGTACATATGATATTTGGTTATATGTATAGTGTGCATAAAAATCAAGTCAGATTATTTAGAATATCTATCACCTCAGCGATTTATCATCATTCAGTATGATGTTAGCTGTGGGTCTGTCACATATGGACTTTATTAGTTTGAGGTACATTCCTTTTATGCCTAAGTTGTTGAGAGTTTTATCATGAAGGAATGTTGAATTTTATCAAATGTTTTTTCTGCATCTACTGAGATGATTATATGGTTTTGTCCTTCTTTCTGTTGATGTACCTTGTTTATTGATTTGCATATGTTAAACCACCCTTACATCTGTGGGATAGATCCAACTTGATCACAGTGCATTATCTTGCTGATATGTTGTTGAATTTGGTTTGCTAGCATTTTGTTGGGGATTTTTATGTTTATATTCATCAGAGATATTGACTTGCACTTTTATTTTTTTTTATGTCCTTGTCTGGTTTTGGTATCAGAGTAAATGCTGGCCTTGTAGATTGGGTTACAGAGAATTCCATCCTCTTCAATTTTTTGGAATAGTTTGAGGGGAATTGGTGTTAGTTCTTTAAAGGTTTGGAAAAATTGGCAATGAGGCCATCTAGTTATGTGTTGGGAACATTTCTAGACCTCTCTCTAGCTATTCTGAAATACAAAATACATTGTTATTAACTATAATCAATCTCCTCTGCTACTGAACTTTATAACTTATTCTTTTCATCTAACAGCATGTTTGTAGTACCTATTAACCAGATTTTCTATTTCTTCTTAATTCAGTCTTGGTAGGCTATATGTGTCCAGGAATCTATCAATTTCCTCTAGATTTTCCAGTTTATCAGCATATAGTTGTTCATAATATTTTCTGATGATCTTTTGTAATTCTGTGATATCAGTTCTATCTCGTTTTTCATTTCTGATTTTGTTAATTTGTATCTTCTATCTTTTTTTAAGTTAGTCTAACTAGTGGTTTATTAATTTCATCTTTTTAAAACACCAAGTTTTGATTTGGTTGATCCTTTGCTTAAGTATCTATTTCACTTAGTTCTGCTCTGATCCTTATTGCTTTTCTTCTATTAATTTTTGTTGTGATTGGTTTGTTTTTGCTTTTCTAGTCTCTTGAGGTGCATTGTTAATTCATTTGAAATCTTTTTACTCTTTGATGGAGGTGTTTATTGCTATAAACTTCCATTTTTAGCATTGCTTTTGTTATATCCCATAGGTTTTGGTATGTTGTATTCTCATTTTCATTTGTTTCAAGCACTTTTTGATTTCCTTTTTAATCTCTTCATTGATTCAGTGATCATTCATGAGCACTTTGCTTAATTTCCATGTGTTTGCACAGTTCCCAAAGTTCCTCTAGTTTTTGATTTCTAGTTTCAATCTGTCATGGTCTGAAAAGATAATTGATATGATTTTGATTTTTAAAAATTTGTTAAGACATCTTTTGTGGCCTAACATATGGTCTAACCTGGAGAATGTTCCATGTGCTGACAAGAAGAATGTGTGTTCTGCAGTTACTGAAGAAAATACTTTGTAATTATCTGTTAGGGCCATTTGGTTTAAACTGATATTTAAACTCAGTGTTTCTTCGTTGATTTTCTGTCTAGATGATCTGTCTAATGCTGAGAATGAGGCGTTGAAGTCTCTAGCTATTATTTTATTGGACTCTCCCTGTCCCTTTAGATTTAATATTTGCTTTATGTATCTGGATGCTTCAATGTTGGGTGAGTGTAAGTTTAAAATTGGTATATCCTCTTTCTGAATTGATCCTTTTATCATTATATAATAATTATCCTTGCCTCTTTTTATTGTTTTTGACTTAAAGTCTGTTTTATCTGAAATAAGTACAGCTACTCCTGCTCACTTTTGGTTTCTGTTTGCATGGAATATTTTTTCCATTCCTTCACTACCAGTCTGTATGTTTCTTTACAGGTGAAGTGAGTTTCTTACAGGCAGTATATAGTCTGGTCATGTTTTTGAAATCCATTCAGCCATTTTCTGTTTACATTCAAGAATAATATTGATATGTGAGGACTTATTCCTATTGTTTTCTTATTTTCTGGTTGTTTTCTTTATTCTTTGTTCCTTTCTTTCTTTGGTGTTGTTGATCATTGTGGTTTGGTGATTTTCTGTCATAGTAACATTTGAGTTCTTTTTCTTCCTCATTTGTGTGTTTGCACATCCATTGTGTATATGTGCCACATTTTCTTAATCCAGTCTATCACTGGTAAGACATTTGGGTTCATTCCCAGTTTTTGCTATTGTGAATAGTGTGCAATAAACATACATGTGCATGTGTCTTTATAGTAGCATGATTTATAATCCTTTGGGTATATACCCAGTAATGAGATGGCTGGGTCAAGTGGTATTTCTAGTTCTAGATCCCTGAGGAATCGCCACACTCTCTTCCACAATGGTTGAACTAGTTTACAGTCCCACCAACGGTGTAAAAGTGTTCCTATTTCTCCACATCCTCTCCAGCATCTGTTGTTTTCTGACTTTTTAATGATTGCCATTCTAACTGGTGTGAGATGGTATCTCATTGTGGTTTTGATTTGCATTTCTCTGATGACCAGTGATGATGAGCATTTTTTCACGTGTCTGTTGGCTGCATAAATGTCTTCTTTTAAAAAGTGTCTGTTCATATCCTTTGCCCACTTTTTGATGGGGTTGATATTTTTCTTGTAAATTTGTTTAAGTTCTTTGTAGATTCTGGATATTAGCCCTTTGTCAGTTGGGTAGATTGCAAAAATTTTCTCCCATTGAATGTATTTTTTATTAATTGAATTGAATTATGGGATTTCTGTTTGGTTCTTTTCTTAATGATATTTACCTCTTTAATAAATTTCTCATTCGTCTCAAAATTATTTTCCTGATTTCTTTGTATTGTTTATCTGTGTTCTCTTCTACCTCATTGAGCTTCTTTAATATCATTATTTTCAATTCCGTTTCAGGCGTTTCATTAATTTCTTTTTCACTGAAATCTGTTGCTGAAGAATTATTGTGTTCTTTTTGAGGTGTCACATTTCCTCGCTTTCTCATGTTTCTTGTGTACTTATGTGTCTGTCATCTCATGTAACAGCCACTTCTCTCAGTTTTGTGCATTGGCTTTCACAGAGCAAAACTTTTACCTGAAGATGCTATCTATGATGTTGGTTGGATAGAGCACTTCTCAAATTAAAAAAATTTTTTTGGTAGAGAGAGTGTCTCACTGGTCTTGAAACAAGGCTGGCCTCAAATGTCTGATCTCAAGTGATCCTGCCACCTTCACCTCCCAAAGTGCTGGGGTATAGGCATGAGTCACCACGCCTACCCTAGGTTGGGCATTTTAGCTTTGATTCTGGGTGTATGCAGTGGTATATAGCCTCTGTATAATTTTTTTTCAGCTATAAACAGTGTCAGTGATGTCTGTCATTTCCTCAATGACTTAGGCTGTAGTTGCTAGTGGATGCTGCTGTGAGGCTTTGCTGGGGACAGGGACCCCAGGTGAGTCAGTCTTTGACCTTATTAGTGACAGCAATGGCTGAGCATGCCTATCCTTGGGCCCCTAGGTGATATATGTGAGCATCAGGATTAGTGAGTCCAGGCAGGCTAATCCTTGGGCCTCTAGGTGGCTTGCCTGAGTGCTGGCCATGGTGCCAGCAGGTAGGTTGGTCTTTGAGCCCCTAGACAGTGTACATGATGTGGGCAATAAAAGTCGCAGTGGTGAAACAACCCACAGCCTCCCAAGTAGCATGCACTGGTGTTAGTAGTGGCTACAACTGGCTAGCTGAGTTCATCCTCCAGGACCCAGGAAGATTGCACAGATGCCTGTGGTGGTAAATAGGGCAGGATGAGCCCCTAGCCTTTGGGTGTCATGATTTGGTGCTGTTGGCAAGTTTCTGGGCCTATTGTGAGGTCCCCTGGTGATCAGGGCAACTGATGGGGCAAGGTAATCCCCCGGCCCCTGGGTGGCATTTTTGGGCACTGAAACATGGTTCTAGGCTGAGAGGGCTGGTTCTCAGATCCCCCAATGGTATGCATGGGCACATGCTTTGGCAGGTAGGGTGGGGAAATCCCCGGGACCCCAAATGGTGTGCCTGGGTGGCATTAACAGCAATGGCAGTTGGCAGGGAGAGCCTGTCCTCAGGGTGCATCCAACTGTGTGGTGGTCCTGCCACTGGGTAGGATTGAGTTGCTCTCAGTGGCAGTGGCCCCAGGGAAGTGGCTCTCAGGCTCTGGTGAGCACATGATTCAGCCTCTGGTGGTGGTGACAAATGATGAGAGCTTGTTCTCAGGGCATGCACAAGTGCACAATAGCCCTCCTGCTTCTGGGGGCAGGGTTGCAACAATGGCAATGGACTCAGGCATTCTGGGTTTTGGGTACTGCATGCTTCAGTTCTGTTTGTCCCAGGGGCAGCCTCTCCAGTGTGCTGTACCACCCATTCTCCAGCATGTTGAACACTTGAATGCTAGGGATCATGCCACACTGTTGGGCCCAACTAGGATTTCACTTCTGCAGCCTATTGCATAGATGCAGGGGGATGTCAGTGGGGCTCTAGGATGTAGGGATGTTGGGCCACACCAGCCTGGCCAACATGGAAAAACCCCATCACTACTAAAAATACAAAAATTAGCTGGGGGTGGTGGTGCATGCCTGTAATCCCAGCTACTTGGGAGGCTAAGGCAGAAGAATCACTTGAACCCAGGAGGCGGAGGGAAAAAGGCACTATGGTGCAGCTGCTTGGTTCTCACGGTGTGTGTGTGTCTCAGCATGAGCTCCCTCTCTAGAGCAATGCCACTGGTCAGGGCCTGTAAGGGTGGCTCTCCCATGGCTAGGATTGCAGGAATCTATGGTGGGAATGTTGACTTCTAGGGACCTCTCACCCTTTTCCCACACTGGGGAGCCTCTCTGGACTTTATCAAACCTAGTTATGTCAGCTGCCTCCTTTCCCTTTCCTTCTATGCCTCAGGTGTTTCCTGTTAATTCTCTGCTGAATTCTAGTGTTCCTGATTAGATGATCTATTTGAAATATGATTATCCATGCCCAAATTTGTTTTTTTGCGTGTGTTGAGAAGAGTGCCAGATATATTTAAGACAGCCATCTTGGAGCCCCCTCTCTTGTCATTTTTTTTTAACTTCAATACATCATTTCTTTCAACCATCGCCTGTGTGCTAACATTCTGGAATATACTACATGTCTATATTTTAAAGTCCCAGCAATAAAATTCTGTAAATATTTTTTATACAATTGCATTTTATATCAATTAAGAGTTAAAATTAAGAGTAGAAAGAAGTGAAGTATGCATTTATATGGTCTTTCAGAGTTATAGAATTCCTTTAACCTATGTTCATTTTATGGGTTCAAGTTAGTGTCAGAGGTCAATGGTTTTCAACCTGAAGAACTCTATATTTCTTGGAATGCAGTTCTGATAGGAATAAATTTTCTAATTTAAAAAAGTCTATTTAGAAATATCTTCATTTCACCTTCATGTTTAATAAATAGTTTTGCTGGATATAAGATTTTTGGTTAACAGTCTTTCATTTAGCTCTTTGAATGTGCTGTCCCAATGCCTTCTGGCCCTAATAGTTCCTAATGATAAGTAGTCAGCTTTTAATCTTAGTGCGGTTCTCTTTTACATCATGCATTGTTTTTTTCTTGCTGCTTTTAAGCTTTTTCTCTTTATCTTTCAACATTGTTGCTATGAGTGTGATTATAGATTCCCTTGTGTTTATTCTACTTAGAATTAATTGAGCTTAGATGTGTAGACTCATTTATCATTAAATATTTTTCAAAAAGTTTTCATCCATATTTTTTCTGCTCCTTTCTCTGTTTTCTTTTTAGTGTTGCTAATACTTTAAGTTTTTTAATTCTTTCTTTGGACAGTTCAAATGTACTTGAACCCCTCTAGTAAATTCTAATTTTTGTACTTTTTAACACTGTAATTTCCACGTGGCCCTTTGCAAAATATTTTTTATCTCTTTGTAGATATTTTCTATTTGATGAAACATTGTCATAATACCTTCCTTTTCTTGTTAAAGAATGGTTTTCTTTAGTTCTTTCAATATATTTATACTAACTGCTTTGTAGTCATTGTCTGCTAAGTCTAACAGCTAGGATTCTCATAAACTGTTTTTTTTTCTGCTTTTCTTCTGTGTATGGGTCATACTTTCTTCCTTATTAGAATAACTCATACTTTTATGCTGAAAACTGGACATTTTAGACATATAATGTAGCAACTCTTAATTTTGATTATTCTCCTCGTCTTCCTGGGTATGTTATTATTGTTTGCTTATTTATTTGTTCAGTGATTTGGTTTGATTATTTTACCGAAGCCTCTTTCCCCTGTGATATGGTTTGTATGTTTTTCCTGTCCAAATCTCATGATGAAATGAAATCCTCATTGTTGGAGGTGGGATGTGTTTGTGTCACAAGGGCAGATCCTTCTCCATGGAATGGTGCTATTCTCACAATAGTATATGAGTTCTTGTGAGATCCAGTTGTTCAAAAGTATGTAGCACCTTCCCCCTTTTTTCTCTTGCTCCTGCTCTTGTCATGTAATGTGGCTGTTCTGCTTTACTTTCTGCCATGAATAAAAGCGCCCTGAGGCCTCCCCAGAAGCCAAGTAGATGCTGGCACTATGCTTGTACAGCCTTTTCTTTATAAATTACCCAGTCTCAGGTATTCCTTTATAGCAACGCAAGAATGGCTCAATACATCCTGCAATGTGAAGCCTGTAATGCTGTTCCTACAATAAAACAGCTTTGGGCATGCAACAATCACCTCTGGATGACAGTGGTTTTAGAGGGTCCCTCTTTGAGTATGTCTTTTACTTATTTCTCTACTAACCTGTCTGCCTTCCTTTCTATCACACCAGAGATCAAAGGGTGTTTTGCCTAACACTGCTACTCTTGTACCAAAGGCAGTAGTATAATATCTGAACTATATTACACAACTGAAGGATTCTGCCATAGTTGAGAGATTACTATGCCTGACATTTTAAAGTATAGAGGGAATTTGTAAGAATAAAATAACTGTCTTTTTCCTTCATTTATTGCACTCATCAGATAGCCTTTCTGCTTTTGCAGATTTAAAGTAACTTTCTATCTAAACTGTAAATAGAAAGGGACTAAAATAATTTTGAACATACTTGTCCCAAGTATATTCTAAGCTCACTATATTATTTTATGGATTACTTTCTAAATGGATGAGTCCTAAAAGTAATAATATCTAGCTAGCTTTACATTTCTAGTAAATATGTTCTAGAGTAAAACGAAATATGGGAGGGTATTCATGAGAACCTGTGCCCATGTCATAATAACACATGGGTACTACTGCTATTAAGGATACACACTTAAACTTTGAAGGAGAAAAATAAATGAGAAATATTAGACTTAAAAATATTTTCTTACCAGGGAAACTCTTTGACTGTGTCTTGAATTCATCATTTAATAAGCGTCTTCCCAAAGCACCTCTCAAGCTTTCTATATCAGTCTCTATAGAAATAAATAGATTTAAAAATACTTTGCAAGGTAATCCTTACATACGATTGTGAGGGGTGTGTGTGTGTGTGTGTGTGTGCGTGTGTGTGTATTAAATTAATCAGCCTTTGTTATTAATGAATAAAAGTTATAGCGAAATGTCTGAATTGCCAAATCACTAAACATTAGGAGTGGAAGGTCTGTTAGCAATCATATAAGCCTTAGTGTATTGAGGCATAGAGATGTTTAGTGATTCGACCAAGACCACATACCGAGGTGATAACAAAGTTGTTGCACAACCTGATGCCTCACAATACTTTTAACAGTGCTTATCTCTAATGCGAAATTAAAATATCCTACAGAATTTATGATAATAACATGACTTTAAAGTTTACATTGAATCACATTCATACCATATGGATATACCTGGTAAGATGAAACATAACTTTTTTTTCACCTAGCAACTTGAAAACAATGATCTTCATAATCATAGGAAATTATTATAGTGCAGAAAAACTTTGACTCATCCAGAAATATTTTAATGTGATTTTTAGGTTAACTTTAAATCAAGTAAGCACCAGTGATGGAAAATAATAAGATATCTTGCAGATTGAGGAAAACATGCCCTCTTAGGTCCCTTTACCATGTGGACCTCGTAGCTTAGGATATGATTAAATTTGCAGAAATACAAGAAGTAAAATTGGGTACTTTTCCATTGGAGTTTTTACATAATTTGAATTTTTTGTTGGATTTAGTAGTCTAACCATATTTAATAACAGGAAAAATACCTGAAATTTATTAAGGAGGAATTTATGTTAGAAAGGGGTAATCAGGATTGATGAACTAAAGTCAACTACTGGGACTGAAGTTTCATCGGTGAAATCTAGTTCCAGCAGCACATGTGCCTACTAGAAACCTCTAAACACTGGAAACTAAAACCAGTTGTTACCTAGACATAGTAGACGGATGTCTTTTTAGTTTTTGAGAAATAGTTAAATTCATGAATAAATGTTAAAATATCTGAAAGTTATTAGTGGGAAATTTATATTAGAAAGTAGTGATTAGGAGTGTATATCATACTATATAATTTACCCATTTAAAGTGTTCAATTAAATGGTAGTTTCAATGGTAGGAGGGGACAAACATCCAAACCATATCAAAAACATACTGGAAGAGGGACACACAAATGAAAAAAAGAATATAAAAAGCCACCAATTACAAAGCTAAGAAATAACATTAAAAATATACAAAACAATTAGAAGACAACAAAATGACAAGAACAAGTTCTTATCTATCAATAACAATCTTGAATGTAAGTGGTTTAAATTCCTGAATTAAAAGATATAGACAGACTGAATTGATAACAAAAAATCAAGAAGCAACTATATGATGCCTACAAGAAATTCATTTTACCTGTAAAGACACACATTGACTGACAGTGAATGAATCGAAAAAGATTATGCACATGAATGGAAACTAAGAGTTCAGAAATAGCTATATTTACAATAGACAAATAGACTTTAAATTTTAAAAAGGAGACAAAAAGATTAGTATATAATGATATAGGAATCAATCCAGAGAGAGGATATAACAATTATAAATATATAAAAAGCTAACCCTAGAGAATCCAGTTCTAAACAGGAATTATTATCAGAGCTAAGGAGAGAAAGAGTCCCCAATACAAAAATAGTCGGAAACTTCAACATCCCACTATCAGCACTGGATATCATCTAGACAGAAAATCAACAAAGCAACATTAAACTTTAACTTCACTATATATCAAATGGACCTAACAAACATTTACAGAACATTTCCTCCAACAACTACTGAATACACATTCTCATCACTTCGCCTTTTGGCTAAGATCAAGTGCAGAATACACATTTTTCTCAATGGCACATGGAAGATCACATATCAGGCCACAAACAAGTCTAAACAAATATTAAAAAGTCAAAATCATATGAGTTATCTTCTCAAATTATGATGAAATAAAACAAGGTATCAATGTGATTGGATGGAAGGATGCAAAGTATTGTTCCTGGGTATGTCTTTGAGGGTGTTGCCAAAGGAAATTAACATTTGAGTCAGTGGACTAGGAGAGGCAGATCCACTCTCAATCTGGGTGGGCACCACCTAATCAGCTGCCAGTACAGCCAGAATAAAAGCAGGCAGAAGAATGTGAAAGTCTAAACTGGCTTAGTCTCCCAGCCTACATCTTTCTCCTGTGTTGGATGCTTCCTGCCCTTGAACATCAGACTCAAAATTCTTCAGCTTTTGGACTCTTGGACCTACACCAGTGGTTTTCCAGGGGCTCTCAGGCCTTCTGCTGCACTGTCAGCTTCCCTACTTTTGAGGTTTTGGAAATAGGACTGGCTTCCTTGCTCCTCAGCTTGCAGATGGCCTACTGAGGAACCTCACCTTTTGATCGTGTGAGTCAATACTCCTTAATAAATTCCCTTTTGTCTATACATCTATCCTCTTAGTCCGGCCCTCAAGAGAACCCTAATACAGATTTTGGTACTGGGAGTGGTTCTAGAGGAACAGAATTTTAAGGATGGAGTATTTAGTTGTCTTTGGGGTTTCTGGAGTTGCCTGCTTAATATGATTAGACCCAAAAATGCTAAGGACTCTACTTCTAATAGTATGGAGAACACTGATAGTTCTTGGTGTGAACTGTTTAGAGAGTTATGCAAAATAAATGCATTTGGTACTCCTGATTCACTGCTCAAGAGACGCAAGGAGTTTAGTAACTCTATACATAATACCTTTGACCATATGTGAAGAACTACAGAATGTAATGAAGTTGGTTGGTTGCTCCTAAGTTCACTAGACAATGTGATAAAAGAAAATGAACTCAGGGATTCTATCTCCCAGCTCTAGAAGCACATACTAAGCCTCAAATCTTCTAAGATTGCCCTAAGTGAGAGTCTTATCTCCTGTAGAAAAAAAGCTGAAATTGTGGAAAATCAGACACAAGCTCTTACCCTGTGAGTGGCTGACCTGTAACAAATGATGCATGCACAGCCTCACCAGGTGTCTACTATTAAAGTGAGGACATTGATTGGAAAATAATGGGACCATGCAACTTAAAATGGGGACATGTGGGAGGACCCTGATGAGGCTGGAGGCACTGAGCTCCTAAATTCTGATGAGACTTTTTGGGCTGAGGAAACAGCCTCCCCACTCCAAGTGGTAGCAACATCCCTTCCCCAATCTATGACCCACGCTGCCATCAGCCCTTCCACATTTGCTGAGAAAATTAACCCTGCACTGCCTGAGGTAACAGTGATGGCCTCCCTTGGGGCAGGTGCCAGGCAAGACAATGCTGATTTTCCTCAGGACCCACTCCCAACACCCCTGTTTGCTTCTAAACCTATAATTAGGCTAAAGTCCTGGCAGACCCCTAGAGTTGAGGTTCAAAGTGTAACCCACATGGAGGGCACTACACTCCAAAAGAACTGCTTGAGTTTTCTAATTTATTTAAGCAGAAATCTGCAGCACATGCATAAGAATGAATATTAAGGGTGTAGGATAATGGTGGAAGGAATATAAAGTTGGAACAGGCTTAATTTATTGATTTAGGCCAACTAAGCAGGGATTCTGCATTTAATGTTGCAGCTTGGGGAGTTAAAAAAGATTCTAATAGTTTATTTGCTTTGTTAGCTGAAATATGGATTAAAAAATGGCCCACTGTGAGCAAGTTGGAAATGCCTGATCTCTCTTGGTTTAATGTAGAGGAAAAGATCCAAAGGCTTAGGAGATCAGGACACTAGAGTGGATTAGTCACTTTAGACCTACTCATCCCAGCTGGGAGGGTCCAGAAGACATAATCTTGACTAATACTTCATGAAATAGATTTGTGTGGGCAGCACCTGCATCCTTGAAGAGCTCTGTGATTGCTCTTCTCTATATGCCAGATCTTACAGTGGGAACCACAGTCACTCAGCTATAAAATTTAAATGCAATGGGAATAATTGGATCCCAAGACGGCAGGGGCCAAGCGATGGCACTCAACCATCAAAGGCAAGGTGGGCATAGTTACTGCAATGGACAGCAGAAGCAAAGTAGCAATCAGAATAGTCTGACTCATGTAGAGCTCTGGCATTGGCTAATTAATCACGGTGTTTCTAGAAGTGAAATTGCTAGGAAGCCCACTGCATTTTTACTTAACTTATATAAGCAGAAAAATTCTATGACAAGTGGACAAAAGACTGATTTGAATTATAAAAACAGAATCATGGACCCTCAACCAATTTCCAGACTTGAACCAGTTTACAGTTTGTAAACTTGAAACAGTTTACTTGAAGGAAAGTCTGGGTCCCCTTGACGAAGGATCCCACTACACTACCAACAGTTTGTGCCGTTAATCTTTCTTCTGTCTTTCCCCAAGGAGACCTCCAGCCTTTTACTAGGGTAACTGTGCATAGGGGAAAGGGAAATAATCAGACCTTTCAGGGACTACTGGTCACTGGCTTTGAGCTGACATTGATTGCGGGGGACGCAAAATGTTATTGTGATCCTCCAGTTAAGATAGGGGCTTATGGAGGTCAGGTAATTAATGGAGTTTTAGCTCAGATCCAACATAGAGTGGCTCCAGTGGGTCCTTGGACTCACCCTGCGGTCATTTCCCCAGTGCCAGAATGCATAATTGGGACAGACATACTTAGCAGCTGGCAGAACCTCCACATTGGCTCCCTGACTGGTAAAGTGAGGGCTGTTATGGTGGGAAGGGCCAAATGGAAGCCATTAGAACTGCCTCTACCTAGAAAAATCATAAATCAAAATAATATCGCATCCTTAGAAAAACTGCAGAGATTAGTGTCACCATCAAGGTCTTGAAAGATGCAGGGGTGGTGATTCCCACCACATCCCCATTCAACCCTCTCATTTGGCCTGTGTAGAAGACAGGTGGATCTTGCAGAATGACGGTGGATTATCATAAGCTTAACAAAGTGTTTACTCCAACTGCAGCTGCTGTATCAGATGTAGTTTCATTGCTTGAGCAAATTAACACATCTCCTGATACCTGGTATGTGGCCATTGATTTGGCAAATGCCTTTTGCTCCATTCCTGTCCATAAGGCCCACCAGAAGCAATTTGCCTTCAGTGGGCAAGGCCAGCAATATACCTTTACTGTACTACCTCAGGGATATATCAATTCTCCAGCTTTGTGTCATAATCTTGTTTGGAGAGATCTTGTTTGCTTTTCCCTTCCATAAGATATCAACTGGTCCATTACATTGATGACATTATACTCACTGGATCCAGTGAGTGAGAAGTAGCAAACACACTGGACTTATTGGTGAGACATTTGCATGCCAGAGGATGGGCAATAAATCCAACTAAAATTCAGGGAGCTTTTACCTTAGTAAAATTTCTAGGGGTCCAGTGGTGTGGGGCCTGTCAAGATATTCCTTCTAAGGTGAAGGATAAGTTGCTGCATTTGGGCCCTCCTACAACCAAGAAGGAGTCACAACACCTAGTGGGCCTATTTGGATTTTGGAGGCAACACATTCCTCATTTTGGTGTGTTATTTTGGCCCATTTATCCAGGGACCCAAAAGGCTGCCAGTTTTGAGTGGAGTCCAGAACAGGAGAAGGCTCTGCAACAGGTCCAGGGTGCTATGCAAGCTGCTCTGCCATTTGGGTCATATGACCCAGCACACCCAATGGTGCGTGAGGTGTCAGTGGCAGATAGGGATGCTGTTTGGAGACATTGGCAGGCCCCCATAGATGAATCACAGTGGAGCCCTCTAGGATTTTGGAGCAAGGCCCTGCCATCTTCTGCAGATAATCATTCTCCTTTTGAGAGTCAGCTCTTGGCCTGTTACTGGGCTTTGGTAGAAACTAAACGTTTGACTATGGGTCATCAAGTCACAATGCAACCTGAACTGCTTATCATGAACTGGGTGCTTTCTGACCCATCTAGCCATAAAGTAGGTCATACACAGCAGCATTCCATCATCAAATGGAAGCAGTATATACATGATCGGGCTTGAGCAGCTCCTAAAGGCACAAGTAAGTTACATGAGGAAGTGGCTCAAATGCCCATGGTCCCCACTCCTGCCACCCTGCCTTCTCTCCCCTAGCCTGCACCAATGGCCTCATGGGGAGTTCCCTATGATCAGTGGACAGAGGAAGAGAATACTAGGGTCTGGTTCACAAATGGTTCTGCATGATACACAGGCACCACCCAAAAGTGGACAGCTATAGCACTACAGCCCCTTTCTAGGACATCTCTGAAGGACAGCAGTGAAGAGAAATGTTCCCAGTCGGCAGAACTTCGAGCAGTGCACCTGGTTGTGCACTCTGCATGGAAGGAGAAATGGCCAGATGTGCAATTATATGCTGATTCATGGGCTGTAGCCAATAGTTTGTCTGGATGGTCAGGGTCTTCGAAGAAGCATGAGTGAAAAATTGGTGACAAAGACATTTGGGGAAGAGGTATGTGGATGGACCTCTCTGAATGGTCAAAAACTGTGAAGATATTTGTATCCCATGTGAGTGCTCACCAATGGGTGACTTCAGCAGAGGAGGACTTTAATAATCAAGTGGATAGGATGACCCGTTCTGTGGACACCACTCAGCCTCTTTCCCCAGCCACGCCTGTCATTGCCTAATGGGCCCATGAACAAAGTGGTCATAGTGGCAGGGATGGAGGTTACACATGGGCTTAGCAACATGGACTTCCATTCACCAAGGCTGATCTGGCTACGGCCACTGCTGTGTGTCCAATTTGCCAGCAGCAGAGACCAACACTGAGCCCTCTATATGGCACCATTCCTCGGGGTGATCAGCCAGCTACTTGGTGGCAGGTTGATTATACTGGACCTCTGTCATCAGGGAAAGGGCAGAGGTTTGTCCTCACCAGAATAGACACGTACTCCAGTTATGCGTTTGCCTATGATGCATACAATGATTCTGCCAAAACTACTATCCATGGACTCATGGAATGCCTTATCCACCATCTTGGTACTCCATGTGGTATTGCCTCTGACCAAGGTATTCACTTTATAGATAAAGAAGTGCAGCAGTGGGCTAATGCTCATGGAATTCACTGGTCTTACCATGTTCCCTATCATCCTGAAGCAGCTGGATTGATAGAAAGTAGGAATGGCCTTTTGAAGTCACAATTACAATGCCAATTAGGTGGCAATACTTTGCAGGGCTGGGGCAAAGTTCTCCAGAAGGCTGTGTATGCTCTGAATCAACACTCAATTTGTGGTCCTCTTTCTCCCATAGCCAGGATTCATAGGTCCAGTAATCAAGGGGTGGAAGTGGAAGTAGCACCACTCACCATCACCCCTACTGACCCACTAACAAATTTTTTCCCTTTGGTTTTATCTTTTATTTATTTTTTAAATTATGTTTTTATTTCCATAATTATTGGGGAACAGGTGGTGTTGGTTATATAAGTTCTTTAATGGTGATTTGTGAGATTTTGGTGCTCCCATCATATGAGCAGTATACACTGCACCCAATTTGTAGCCTTTTATCCCTCACTCCCTCCCCACCCTTTGCTTTTGAGTCCCCAAAGTCCATTGTGTCATTCTTATGCCTTTGCATCCTCATAGCTTAGCTCCCACTTATAAGTGAGAACATACAATGTTTGGTTTTCCATTCCTGAGTTACTTCACTTAGAATAATAGTCTCCAATGTCACCCATGTCACTGAGAATGCCATCAATTCATTCTTTTTGTGGCTGAGTAGTATTCCATCATATATATTATATATGTATATATATACACACATGTATATATATACGCATATATTTACACACATATATATACGCATATATATATATATCTATATATACACATACCACAGTTTATCTACTCGTTGATTGATGGGCATTTAGGTTGGTTCCGCATTTTTGCAATTGTGAATTATGCTGCTTATAAACATGCGTGTGCAAGTATCTTTTCATATAATGACTTCTTAGAACAACTCTGAGGTCACCTTGTTTCTTCCCCCCTCTTAAGTAGATTGTCTTTTAAATTTTGTGTGGAATTTTTGGAGGAGAGGGTAAAGTCTGATGTCCCTAGAATTCTGTATATTTAAAATAATTTTAAAAGGCCAGTAAATTTCACCAGGTTATTTTTATATGTTATTAATTCCCAATTTGTCCTTGGATGTCTTTTCAACTTATAGATTTGGGTCATCCATTATTTTAAAATTAATTCTTCAATTATGCCTTATAATATATTGTACATTTTATTTATTCTTCTTCAGGAATTCCAAATATTGAATTCTGGGAAATAGATATCTCAGAAAGTGTGAAAAGCAAGTGCAAAGGCCCTCTGATGGGGTGAAATATAAAACATTTGAGAAACTGAAAGAAGCATTTTGGGCATGGCAAATAACTATCATTGCTATCATTGCTCCATGTTTCTAAGATCTCCTATTCTCTGCACAGAAAGTTTAGGAAACTACATTGCTAAATCCATTTCTCTGTATTTTTCTAAGATAGAATTTACCAAAAAAAGATATCCATACTATATTTGGGAGACAGAAGATATACCATTATCCTTTGCACATAGTTGCAGCCAGAAATGCAGGCAGATGTGAGGTTTGTAGCAGAATTATCTATGAGCAAATGAGAACCCACAGACTTAAGACAGTTGGTGGGAGATTACTAACAAATAATTGAGTATTGAAAGCTTCTGGTTTTAAAATATTGGCATAGAAGCAATCTGGCTTTACTCCCCTTCCCCCACAGAAAGCCATAAAGAAATATACAGCACCAATATTATGACCAGCAATATCCAAGAAACCATTATGAGAATGAGACAATTCTTAGGACCACAGAGAAGCAACAAAAACTCAAAGCAGACAGCGACTTGTCCCTGCTTCAATCCCTGGGAAGAATAAGAGAGCCTGAAGTGAGAAATATCCCTGAGAACAGAGGAGACAGAGGGAGAAGTGAGCCTATCATCCTTAGCCCTGGAAACTGCTCTGTAACTTGGCCAAAGAGGATGTCAAATCAGTGGCTACTAAGAGTGGCTCTCAAAGGCCCAAAACAAATATAGGATCTAAAAGCAGCAAGAGAAAATTTAATAACATATAAGAAGCACTATTGTGTAGGAGGTATATTCCACAGGTCCTCTGGGCACAAACTTCCAGCTACCCTTCCCACACCTTTGGAAATCCCCACTTTGAGAAGGGCATTGCTTTGTTTACTGTGGCCAAGGGAAACCTGGGTTTAAGGCTCCACCTAGTGCCAAAAATAAGGCAGTGAAAAAAATTTAATATGGAAATTGCAAAGAATCTCTAAGCAAATGTATCTAATAAAACCCAAAACAAGCCAGACAAAGAAGACAAATAAATAATTAATCCTTAAATGCAAAGATACATGAATACATCCCCAATAAATAACAGCAAACAAGGAACCATGACTTCTTCAGTTGGAAAACCAAAAAAACAATGACTGATGCTAATGAGATGATGAGTTCTCTGACCAAAAATTCAAAATAGAGTTTTAAGGAAACTCAGTAGTCTACAAGATTACAAATAAAAGCAATTCAGAAATCTATCACAGAAATTTAACAGATTGAAATAATTTTAAAAATCAAAAAATCTTGGAGCTGAGAAATACATTTGCTGAACTGAAAAATTTTTAGAGGCTCTCAACAGCAGAATAGATCAAGCAGAGGAAAAACGGGTGAGGCTGAAGCCAACCTATTTGAAAATACAGAGTGAAGGGGGGAAGAACAAAGAATGACATGGAACAAAGATTGCCTACAAAATATTTAAAAACCTCGAAAGACCAAATCTAAGAATTATTACTGTTCAAGAGGAAATTGAGCAAGAAAAAGGAGTACAAAGTTTATTTTTAAGAATAACAGAAAACTTTCCAAACCCTGAGAAAGATATAAATATTCAGGTATAGGAAAGTCAGAGAAAACCAAATAGATTCAACTAAAATATTGAATCTATTCAATATTGATTGATCCAGATGCCAAGACTAAATGGGGAGAAATCTGGGAATCCTACATGGGGTTGCCAAGCAATAGGATGCTTTCCAGACCCTGAACAGCTCCTAAGGAAGGGATGTCTCTAGCCTGAGTAAGCTGCCATACCTAGAGAGAACAGGGCTGTCTTTCCTATGGGACTGGGAAAAGTCTGATCTGTTCACCCTCACTATACATTTGACAAAAGTCTAATATCCATAATCTATAAGGAATATAAATCAGCAAGCAAAAGCAAATAACCCCATTAAAATATGGGCAAAGGACATGTATCAAAAGAAGACATACATGCACCAACAAATATATGAAAATATATATGAAAAATTGCTCATTATCACTAATATTAGAGAGATACAAATAAAAGCCATGAGATAACATATCACACTAGTTAGAACAGCTACTTTTAAGAAGTCAAAAAAACAACAGATGCTGGCAATGTTGAAAAAAAAAAGGAAACACTTATATAATAATGCTGGTGGGAATGTAACTTAGTTCAGCCACTGTGGAAAGCAGTGTGGAAATTTCCCAGAGAACTCAAAATAGAACTACCATTTGTCCTAACAATGCCACTGTTTGTTATATACACAAAGGAAAATAAATCATTCTACCAAAAAGACACATGCACTCAAAATTTCATTACCCCACTATTCACAATAGCAAAGACATGGAATCAACAATGATTGTCATCAACTGTGGACTGGAAAAAAGAAAATATGGTACAA
Source organism: Hylobates moloch (assembly GCF_009828535.3). NCBI lineage: Eukaryota > Metazoa > Chordata > Mammalia > Primates > Hylobatidae > Hylobates > Hylobates moloch. The sequence goes on from NW_026652278.1 coordinate 92,910,580, forward strand.
TACACCATGGAAATGATGCAACTATAAAAAAGAATAAAATCATGCCCTTTGCAGCAACATAGATGCAACTAGAGGCCACTATCCTAATACAATGCAGGGACAGAAAACCAAATACTGCAATGTGGACACAAAGATGGGAACAATGGATACTGGGGACTGCCTGATGTGGAGGAGAGTGGGAGAGGGACATGGGTGGGAAGGCTACCTATGGAGTACTATGCTCACCACCTTGGTGATGAGATCTTTCATACACCAAGCCTTAGCAGTATGCAATTTAGCCTTAGCAGTATGCAATTTACCCATGTAACAAACCTCCACATATACCCCGAACCTAATATAAAAGTAGAAAAAAAGGAAACTTTGAAGTTAAATGACATACTAGACCAAACAGGCCTAACTGACATTTAGAAACTATTTCACACAACTGCTGTAGAATACTCACCGTTTTTGTCAGCACATGGAATATTCTCCAGAATAGATCATAGTTATACCACAAAACAGTCTCGATAAATTAAAAAATAAAGAAATTCGGGGGAGCCAAGATGGCCGAATAGGAACAGCTCCGGTCTCCAGCTCCCAGCCCGAGCGACACAGAAGACTGGTGATTTCTGCATTTCTGCTTGAGGTACCGGTTTCATCTCACTAGGGAGTGCCAAACAGTGGGTGCAGGACAGTCGGTGAAGCGCACTGTGCGCAAGCCGAAGCAGGGCGAGGCACTGCCTCACTCGGGAAGCGCAAGGGGTCAGGGAGTTCCCTTTCCTAGTCAAAGAAAGGGGTAACAGACGGCACCTGGAAAATCGGGTCAGTCCCACCCTCATACTGCGCTTTCCCAACGGGCCTGGAAAACGGCACACTAGGAGATTGTATCCTGCACCTGGCTCGGAGGGTCCTATGCCCACGGAGTCTCGCTGATTGCTAGCACAGCAGTCTGAGATCAAGCTGCAAGGCGGCAGCGAGGCTGGGGGAGGGGCGCCCGCCATTACCCAGGCTTGCTTAGGTAAACAAAGCAGCCAGGAAGCTCGAACTGGGTGGAGCCCACCACAGCTCAAGGAGGCCTGTCTGCCTCTGTAGGCTCCACCTCTGGGGGCAGGGCACAGACAAACAAAAAGTCAGCAGGAATCTCCAGAGACTTAAACGTCCCTGTCTGACTGACAGCTTTGAAGAGAGTAGTGGTTCTCCCAGCATGCAGCTGGAGATCTGAGAACGGACAGACTGCCTCCTAAAGTGGGTCCCTCACCCCTGAGCAGCCTAACTGGGAGGCACCCCCCCAGAAGGGAAAGACTGACACCTCACTGGGCCAGGTACTCCTCTGAGACAAAACTTCCAGAGGAACTATCAGACAGCTGAATTGGTGGTCTCATGAAATCCGCTGTTCTGCAGCTACCGCTGCTGACACCCAGCCAAACAGGGTCTGGAGTGGACCTCTAGTAAACTCCAACAGACCTGCAGCTGAGGGTCCTGTCTGGTAGAAGGAAAACTAACAAACAGAAAGGACATCCACACCAAAAACCCATCTGTACATCACCATCATCAAAGACCAAAAGTAGATAAAACCACAAAGATGGGGAAAAAACAGAGCAGAAAAACTGGAAACTCTAAAAAGCAGAGCACCTCTCCTCCTCCAAAGGAACGCAGTTCCTCACCAGCAATGGAACAAAGCTGGATGGAGGATGACTTTGACGAGTTGAGAGAAGAAGGCTTCAGACGATCAAACTACTCTGAGCTACGGGAGGAAATTCAAAACAATAGCAAAGAAGTTAAAAACTTTGAAAAAAAATTAGAAGAATGGATAACTGGAATAACCAATGGAGAGAAGGGCTTAAAGGAGATGGAGGAGCTGAAAGCCAAATTTCGAGAACTATGTGAAGATTGCAGAAGCCTCAGTAGCAGATGCGATCAACTGGAAGAAAGGGTATCGCAGATGGAAGATGAAATGAATGAAATGAAGTGAGAAGGGAAGTCTAGAGAAAAAAGAATAAAAAGAAATGAACAAAGCCTCCAAGAAATTTGGGACTACGTGAAACGACCAAACCTACGTCTGATTGGTGTACCTGAAAATGACGGGGAGAATGGAACCAACTTGGAAAATACTCTGCAAGATATTATCCAGGAGAACTTCCCCAATCTAGCAAGGCAGGCCAACATTCAGATTCAGGAAATACAGAGAACAACACAAAGATACTCCTCGAGAAGAGCAACTCCAAGACACGTAATTGTCAGATTCACCAAAGTTGAAATGAAGGAAAAAATGTTAAGGGCAGCCAGAGAGAAAGGTCGGGTTACCCACAAAGGGAAGCCCATCAGGCTAACAGCTGATCTCTCAGCAGAAACTCTACAAGCCAGAAGAGAGTGGGGGCCGATATTCAACATTCTTAAAGAAAAGAATTTTCAACCCAGAATTTCCTATCCCGCCAAACTAAGCTTCATAAGTGAAGGAGAAATAAAATACTTTACAGACAAGCAAACGCTGAGTGATTTTGTCACCACCAGGCCTGCCCTAAAAGAGCTCCTGAAGGAAGCACTAAACATGGAAAGGAAAAACCGGTACCAGCCACTGCAAAAACATGCCAAATTGTAAAGACCATCGAGGCTAGGAAGAAACTGCATCAACTAATGAGCAAAATAACCAACTAACATCATAATGACAGGATCAGATTCACACATAACAATATTAACATTAAATGTAAATGGGCTAAATGCTCCAATTAAAAGACACAGACTGGCAAACTGGATAAGGAGTCAGGACCCATCAGTGTGCTGTATTCAGGAAACCCATCTCACGTGCAGAGACACACATAGACTCAAAATAAAGGGATGGAGGAAGATCCATCAAGCAACTGGAAAATAAAAAAAGGCAGGGGTTGGAATCCTAGTCTCTGACTTTAAACCAACAAAGATCAAAAGAGACAAAGAAGGCCATTACATAATGGTAAAGGCATCAATTCAACAAGAAGAGCTAACTATCCTAAATATATATGCACCCAAAACAGGAGCACCCAGATTCATAAAGCAAGTCCTGAGTGACCTACAAAGGGACTTAAACTCCCACACAATAATAATGGGAGATTTTAACACCCCACTGTCAACATTAGACAGATCAACGAGACAGAAAGTTAACAAGGATATCCAGGAATTGAACTCAGCTCTAAACAAAGTGGACCTAATAGACATCTACAGAACTCTCCACCCCAAATCAACAGAATATACATTTTTTTCAGCACCACACCACACCTATTCCAATATTGACCACATAGTCGGAAGTAAAGCTCTCCTCAGCAAATGTAAAAGAACAGAAATTATAACAAACTGTCTCTCAGACCACAGTGCAATCAAACTAGAACTCAGGATTAAGAAACTCACTCAAAACCGCTCAACTACATGGAAACTGAACAACCTGCTCCTGAATGACTATTGGGTACATAATGAAATGAAGGCAGAAATAAAGATGTTCTTTGAAACCAACGAGAACAAAGACACAACCTACCAGAATCTCTGGGACACATTCAAAGCAGTGTGTAGAGGGAAATTTATAGCACTAAATGCCCACAAGAGAAAACAGGAAAGATCCAAAATTGACACCCTAACATCACAATTAAAAGAACTAGAAAAGCAAGAGCAAACACATTCAAAAGCTAGCAGAAGGCTAGAAATAACTAAAATCAGAGCAGAACTGAAGGAAATAGAGACACAAAAATCCCTTCAAAAAATTAATGAATCCAGGAGCTGGTTTTTTGAGAAGATCAACAAAATTGATAGACCACTAGCAAGACTAATAAAGAAGAAAAGAGAGAAGAATCAAATAGATGCAATAAAAAATGAAAAAGGGGATATCACCACCGATCCCACAGAAATACAATCTACCATCAGAGAATACTACAAACACCTCTATGCAAATAAACTAGAAAATCTAGAAGAAATGGATAAATTCCTTGACAAATACACCCTCCCAAGATTAAATCAGGAAGAAGTCGAATCTCTGAATAGACCAATAACAGGTTCTGAAATTGTGGCAATAATCAATAGCTTACCAAAAAAAGAGTCCAGGACCTGATGGATTCACAGCTGAATTCTACCAGAGGTACAAGGAGGAACTGGTACCATTCCTTCTGAAACCATTCCAATCGATAGAAAAAGAGGGAATCCTCCCTAACACATTTTATGAAGCCAGCATCATCCTGATACCAAAGCCAGGCAGAGACACAACCAAAAAAGAGAATTTTAGACCAATATCCTTGATGAACATTGATGCAAAAATCCTCAATAAAATACTGGCAAACCGAATCCAGCAGCACATCAAAAAGCTTATACACCATGATCAAGTGGGCTTCATCCCTGGGATGCAAGGCTGGTTCAACATATGCAAATCAATAAATGTAATCCAGCATATAAACAGAACCAAAGACAAAAACCACATGATTATCTCAATAGATGCAGAAAAGGCCTTTGACAAAATTCGACAACCCTTCATGCTAAAAACTCTCAATAAATTAGGTATTGATGGGACGTATCTCAAAATAATAAGAGCTATATACGACAAACTCACAGCCAATATCATACTGAATGGGCAAAAACTGGAAGCATTCCCTCTGAAAACTGGCACAAGAGAGGGATGCCCTCTCTCACCGCTCCTATTCAACATAGTGCTGGAAGTTCTGGCCAGAGCAATCAGGCAGGAGAAGGAAATAAAGGGTATTCAATTAGGAAAAGAGGAAGTCAAACTGTCCCTGTTTGCAGATGACATGATTGTATATCTAGAAAATCTCATTGTCTCAGCCCAAAATCTCCTTAAGCTGATTAGCAACTTCAGCAAAGTCTCAGGATACAAAATCAATGTACAAAAATCACAAGCATTCTTGTACACCAATCACAGACAAACAGAGAGCCAAATCATGAGTGAACTCCCATTCACAATTGCTTCAAAGAGAATAAAATACCTAGGAATCCAACTTACAAGGGATGTGAAGGACCTCTTCAAGGAGAACTACAAACCACTGCTCAATGAAATAAAAGAGGATACAAACAAATGGAAGAACATTCCATGCTCATGGGTTGGAAGAATCAATATTGTGAAAATGGCCATACTGCCCAAAGTAATTTATAGATTCAATGCCATCCCCATCAAGCTACCAATGACTTTCTTCACAGAATTGGAAAAAACTACTTTAAAGTTCATATGGAACCAAAAAAGAGCCCGCATCGCCAAGTCAATCCTAAGCCAAAAGAACAAAGCTGGAGGCATCACGCTACCTGACTTCAAACTATACTACAAGGCTACAGTAACCAAAACAGCATGGTACTGGTACCACAACAGAGATATAGATCAATGGAACAGAACAGAGCCCTCAGAAATGATGCCACATATCTACAACTATTTGATCTTTGACAAACCTGACAAAAACAAGAAATGGGGAAAGGATTCCCTATTTAATAAATGGTGCTGGGAAAACTGGCTAGCCATATGTAGAAAGCTGAAACTGGATCCCTTCCTTACACCTTATACAAAAATTAATTCAAGATGGATTAAAGACTTATATGTTAGACCTAAAACCATTAAAATCCTACAAGAAAACCTAGGCAATACCATTCAGGACATAGGCGTGGGCAAGGACTTCATGTCTAAAACACCAAAAGCAATGGCAACAAAAGCCAAAATTGACAAATGGGATCTCATTAAACTAAAGAGCTTCTGCACAGCAAAAGAAACTACCATCAGAGTGAACAGGCAACCTACAGAATGGGAGAAAATTTTTGCAACCTACTCATCTGACAAAGGGCTAATATCCAGAATCTACAATGAACTCAAACAAATTTACAAGAAAAAAACAAACAACCCCATCAAAAAGTGGGCAAAGGACATGAACAGACACTTCTCAAAAGAAGACATTTATGCAGACAAAAAACACATGAAGAAATGCTCATCATCACTGGCCATCAGAGAAATGCAAATCAAAACCACAGTGAGATACCATCTCACACCAGTTAGAATGGCCATCATTAAAAAATCAGGAAACAACAGGTGCTGGAGAGGATGTGGAGAAATAGGAACACTTTTACACTGTTGGTGGGACTGTAAACTAGTTCAACCATTGTGGAAGTCAGTGTGGCGATTCCTCAGGGATCTAGAACTAGAAATACCATTTGACCCAGCCATCCCATTACTGGGTATATACCCAAAGGACTATAAATCATGCTGCTATAAAGACACATGCACACGTATGTTTCTTGTGGCACTATTCACAATAGCAAAGACTTGGAACCAACCCAAATGTCCAACAACGATAGACTGGATTAAGAAAATGTGGCACATATACACCATGGAATACTATGCAGCCATAAAAAATGATGAGTTCGTGTCCTTTGTAGGGACATGGATGAAACTGGAAAACATCATTCTCAGTAAACTATCGCAAGGACAAAAAACCAAACACCGCATGTTCTCACTCATAGGTGGGAACTGAACAATGAGAACTCATGGACACAGGAAGGGGAATATCACATTCCGGGTACTGTTGTGGGGTGGGGGGTGGGGGGGCGGGGACAGCATTAGGAGATATACCTAATGCTAAATGACGAGCTAATGGGTGCAGGAAATCAACATGGCACATGGATACATATGTAACAAACCTGCACATTGTGCACATGTACCCTAAAACCTAAAGTATAATAAAAAAATAAAAATAAAAAAAAATAAAGTGAGAGCAAATGGACTTGAAAAAATAAATAAATAAAGAAATTCTATCAAGTATTTTTTGAAGCACAATGTAATAAATGCACTACAATCAATAATATGACAAACCTTGGAAATTGTATTAACATATGGAAATTAAACAACATTTTCTTGAATAACAAATGCATGAATAAAGAAATTAAGGAAATTTAAAATTTCTTGAAACAAATGAAAATGAGAATACAACACACCAAATGTATGGGATACAGCAAAAGTGGTACTAATAAAGGTTATTCTGTCCTTCTGATCTCATTCAGATGTTTTTTGATTTATAAGTAAATTGTAAAGCTAATATCAAAAACATAAGACTAAGAGACAGAAAGGGAGGAAAAAACATGACTAATATATACATTAAAATATGTACAGGTACTATAGTAATGGATTTATAATCCATTACAAGGCTTCAATTTATATTTCTCACTTCCTTCCACCAATAATTCCATATCCTCCCTTTCCCACAGCCAACTGTTTGGCTACCTAAGGCTCTTTCCTAGTTAAGATGGCTCAAAATTTTATTCTTGAAGGGAATAACCTTTTAGTTGTTCAGCCTTGATTATGTAATCTTCCAATGGACATGTGTAATCTACTACCAGACATAAAAGTAGTAAAGAATCATGTCAGTAAATCCTTTGTATTCTAAAGTCTTCCCTGAATTGCATGACTCACACCCAATTTCACCTAAGTGAAAGTGTTCAAGATTAATACACTCTAATAAGAAGAAGGTGTATTTTTAAAAATCTACTCGGCCAATCTATGTCCTTGATTAAGAATTTATTCCATTTACATTCAAGGTTATTTATAGGTAAGAACTTACTATTATCATTTTGTTATTTGTTTCCTGGTTGTTTTGCAGATCTTTTGCCCTTTTCCTTCTCTTTTGCTGCCTACCTTTATGATTTAATATTTTTTGTAGTTCTAAACTTTGATTCTTTTCTCTTTATTGTTTGTAAATCTGCTATAAATACACTATGGATTACATAAAACATGTAGGTGAGACAGAGTCTTGCTCCGTCACCCAGGCTGGAGTGCAATGGTGTGATCTCGGCTCACGGCAACCTCTGCCTCCTGGATTCAAGTGATTCTCCTGCCTCAGCCTTCTGAGCGGCTGTGATTACAAGCATATGCCACCACACACAGCGAATTTTTGTATTTTTAGTTGGGGTTTCACCATGTTGGCCAGGGTGGTCTTGAACTCCTGACCTCAGGTGATCTGCCCACCTCAGCCTCCCAAAGTGCTAGGATTACAGGCATGAGCCACCATGCCCAGTCAACATCTAGGTTTTAAGCAAGTAATTTAAGCTGATAACAACTTTATTTTGGTTGCATATCTAAACTGTAGATTTATATCTTCCCCCGTTTATGATTTTGATGTCACAATTTACATCTTTTTGAATTATGTAACTTATTGTAGCTTTAGTTATTTCTGACAATTTTGACTTTTAACCTTTATTCTAGAGATACATATGATCTACATACCACCATTACAGTATTCTGGATTTTTTTGTTTATCTCTACCCATGATGTTTATACTTCCACATGTATTCATGATAGTATTTACTGTCCTTTTATTTCCACTTGAAGAAATCCCTTGAGCATTTCTTGTAAAATAAATATAGTGGTAATAAGTTCCCTCAAGTTTTCTTTGTAAAAATATTATTTTTCCTTTATTACTCAGAACATCTTTCATGGGTATAGTATTCTTGACTAATGTTTTTTTTTCTTTTAGAACTTTGAACATATCATTTAATTCTCTGCTGGCCTGCAAGATTTCTACAAAGAAATCTGATGGAAATGTCCTCGATGTCACTTGATGCTTTTCTCCTGCTGTTTTTAAAATTCTTTTGACTTTGACAGTTTGATTATAATGTGCCTTGAAAATGACTTTTTTTGGACTGAATCTGTTTGAAAACTTTGAGCTTCATGGATCTAGACATCCATGTCTTCCTTAAGACTTGAAATAATTTTCATCATTTAATTCACTAAATAAGCTTTCCATCCCTTTCTCCACTTTGTTTCCTTCTTTAATACCTGTAGTGTCAATGTTTGCTAACCTAATGATGTCTCATAAGTCCTTTAGTGTTCTTCATTTTTTTTTTCTTCTCTGATAGAGTCGTTTCAAAAGACCTATCTGAAAGGTCGCAGACTTTTTTCTTCTGCTTGATCTAGTCTGCTGTCAAAGCTCTCAACTGCAGTTTTTATTTCATTCACTGAGTTCAACTCCAAGATTTCTGTTTATTTCCCTTTTAAAATAATATCTATGTCTTTATTGACTTTATCATTCAGATGATGAATTATTTTCTTGATTTCAGTGAATTGTCTATTCGTATTTTCTTATATCTTAGTGAGTTACCTTAAAATCATTATTTTGAATTCCTTTTCAGGAAATTTCTGTTTCTTTGGTGTCAGTTACTGTGTTCCTTTAGTGGTGGTGTCTTTTCTTGCTTTTTTATGATTCTTATGTACCTGTGTTGAGGTCTGCACACTGTTAGAGCAGTCTCCTTTCCAAACTTACAGAGTGGCTTTTTTTTTGAAAAAGACCCACCTGCAGATGGACCAGAGGGTAGTGTTTTGGGTAGGGTGTGGTGACTCTGGTTCCAGGTAGGCACAGTGATGTTATCTCTGTGCAGCTTCCTTACCTGGGATCCATGTCAGTGATGACTGTGGGTGCCTCAGTGGCCTAGGTGGCAGAAATTTGTGGCAGTGATCGTAGCTGTGTAGCTGTTAGGGTTCTCAGTGACAAGGGCTTCAGGAGTACCTCCTGCTCTCATTTTTCCCATAGTAATGAAACTTAGCTGAGAAATCCCTCTTTGTGTTGGGTCTGATATGACCTGCAGGCAGCCTCAGCAGCACTATGTTCCAGGGCATAGGATTGAAGTGGCTGTAAAATTGGGGTCCTGTGCTTAGTGTCTTGCAAAACTACTGTAGTATCCAGTATGTGGGATCAGGTTTACTCTCTGAGGCACAGGTGGATGCAAATCTTCCACAAAACTGAGGACTCTGACTCTGAGGCACTCTTCAGTAGTTTGGCTCAGGGACAGGAATATGGCTGTAACCTGACCCTGTGAATCAGAATGAAGCACTGACACAGCTCTGGAGAAAAAATGCATTCCAAAGGCTCAGGCCCTTGGGAGAAGGGCACAGCTGCAATTTGAGTTCTAGAGCCAACAGACCACACTGGCAACTTGGGCACTGGGAGAGGAGGTACCCCAGAGTAGTGACTCTGGACCCTGGAAGGGTAGAACACAATAGAGCCCATGTTCTGCAAGGCTGAGTGCAGCAGCCAGGACCCAGGAATGGCAAGGTGCTCCTTGGCTGCTCCAGCTGTGGTGCCAATGGCCCCAGGTGCAGTCTGGGCTAGCACTCCAGAGGACACAAGCAGTCGGCCTTGGTGGTGTTTATGTGGTGTTAGTTCTGCAGGCATGCAGAATGCAAGAGTGTGGGGGCATGTCTTCCTCCATCTAGATGTCAGAGAATGTCATGGACAGTCTGGGGTCCCAGACAGAAACATGTCACAGGGGCTGAGCCACCACAGACAGCCCCCATTAGAACAATGCTGAGTGGACCGTGGAGTCAGAGTTACCACTAGGCACAGTGGAGCCTTGGGAGTGGGGCTGGCCATGAGATTTCAAAACTGTAGACCACTAAGATGTAATGCGAGTCTGGGAAAGCTGCAGGCACAAGACTCCAACCCATGAGGGTTGCTGTCTGGGCTGAGGCCAGCAAAGGCATAGAGGTGGGGCTGCCTGAGACTTTGAGGGCCCAACCCCCACCCAAGTGTGCTCAGAGGGTGGAACATGAAGTCAAAAAAATGTAAGCTTTTTTAAGATTTAGCGTTGCTTTCCTTGTTGTACTTTGGACTTACTTGGAGCCAGTTATCTCCTTTTATCTTGCCTATTTTGTCACTTTGGGATGGCAATGCCTATTCTATTCTTGTCCCACCAGTGTATTTTGGAAGCACAAAGGGGGCAAAAGAAAGACAGATGGAATCAAATTTCCCCTTTTACAATAAACCCACCCCTAAGATAACAAACCTACTCCTCTGTGATAATAGCATTAATCTATTCACTCTGCCTTCATGGCCTAATCACTACACATTAAGGCTGCACCTCTGAACACTGCTGCATTGGGAATTAAGTTTCCAATGCATGCTTTTGGGTGGACATATTCAAACTATAGCAGTGTCCCATAATTCTTGCAGGGTTTTTTGTTTTTTTTTTACTTTCTTATTTTCTTTTTTTCTCTGGGTAATTTCAAATGATCTGTGTTCCAGCTTACTGATTCTTTCTTTTGCCTGATCTATTCTGCTACTGAAATGCAATATGGAATTTTTCAGTTCAATCATTGAGTTCTTTAGCTCTAGAATTTCTGTCTGGTTCTTTTGTATGATTTCTATCTCTTTATTGAATTCATTTTGCTTATTTTCCTGATTTTTCTTAGTTGTCTGTTTTCTTTTGTAGTTCACTGAATTTCCTTAAGATTATTTTGAACTTTCTGTCAGACAGTTTATAAATCTCCATTTATGTAGGATCAATTACTAGTGCTCTTTTTGTTCCTTTGGTGATGTTATGTTTCCTGATTGTTCACAATTCTTGTGCCCATGGATTGGTATTTTCACATTTGAAGAAGTAAGCACTTATTTCAGTCTTTACAAACTGGCCTTGGCAAAAAAAAAAAAAGCCCTTTACCATTCAGCTCAACCAGAGACTATGGGTTGGTCATCTGGCTTGGTTCATGAGTAGTCTTGCTGCTGGAGTTCTCAGGCAGGCTGGCGTAGTGTCTGGATGAGAAGGCGGGTGGGTCTGGTGCCTGAGTCTGCCAGGTTGGGCCTAGAGCCTGGGTCCACATTGGCTGGCTTTGCACTGGGATCCACTATGATTCTATAAGTCATGTCCACAAAATCAGGTCTGTAGGTAGGGTCCACTGGAGTGAACCCATTGACTGGGCCCACAGGTGCAGGCCTGAATCTTGTATTTGTGGGAACTGGTCTGATGTCTGGGTCCTTGGAGAATGACTTGGTACAGGGGTGGACCTTTAGCCTGAGTTTGTAGGGACAGCTAGGTGCTTGGATGAACCTGGAACTTTGCTCCATGGAGATGGATTGGTTCTGGGGTTTGTTGGTGCTGACCTGGCACTGGGGTGGAGCTAGAGGCTGGGTCCATGGGTGCTGGCCTAAAGCCTGGAGTTGTGAGAGCCAGCCTGACAGTGGGTAAATCTGAAGCAAACTTGGACCTTGAACCTGAGTTTGCAGAGGCAAGTCTGGGGCCACAGAAAATTACCAGACACTGAGCAGGCCTGTATCAGTATCTGCAGACTGGCCTGGTACTGAGGCAGGCCTAGAGGTTGGATACACATAAATAGGCCTGGAATCTGAGGCTGGACTTGATGGCCTGGGGCCTAAACTCAGGAATAAAGCTTAGTTGATTGCTACTGGTCTGGAGGATAGGTTCACAGAGGCTGGTATAGTGCTGGTGGCAGTCTGAAGCCTGGAGCTACTACGGCTGACCTGACAATGGGGCAGACTTGGAGCCTCAGGTACATCTGAAGCCTGAGTTTTCAGGGGCAAGCTTAGGGCCTGGAGCTACTGGGGCTGACCTGGCTCTGGGATCGGTCTGGGGTGTGAAGCTCTGGGGCCAGCTTGGTGCTGGGGCAGCCCAGAAGACTGAGTCTATGGGGCAAGCTCAGTGTTGAGGCAGTGTTGGTTTGCAGGTGGTGGCCTGGACTCTAGGGCTGCAAATTCCAGCCTAGTGGTGAGGTTGACCCGAAGGCTGGGATCACTGGAGCTTGCCTGGAAGTGGAGCAAGACTAGAGGCTGAATCTGTGGGAGCTGGACTGGTGCCAGAATGGGCCTGAAGGCTCCATCTGTAGGGCAGGCCTGGAGAGGAGGCCTTCAGGGGCAGGCCTGAAGCTTGAGTCTGTGGAGCTGTCCTGGAATAGGGGCGGGCCTGAAGCCTGGGGCCTCTGGGGCCAGCCTGGAGCTGGGACTGCTAGGGTTGGTCTGATGGTGGACAAAACTGGAGACTGCATTTGCAGAGCTGGCCTGAAGAAGCCTGGAGCCACAGGAGCCGGCCTGGCATTGGGGTGGGCCTGGAGGCTGGGTCTGCAGATACTGGCCTAGAGTTTGTGGCTGTAGGGGCCTGGCTGGCATTGGATTTTACTCCAGTGGGCTGAATACTGGGATCCAAGGAAAAGTCCAGTGCTCATTTAACCTTCCTTTCCTCACATTAAGGATATCTCTCTCCATACTGTGCTGCCCGAAGTTAAGGAGGGAGTGATGCAGATTATGTAAAACTGTCCTTCTTCCCCTCTTCAATGCATCTTTCTTATATCTGCGTTACACTCAAGTGCTGTAATCTCTCATCTGGTTTCTTTAGCTGTGGTAAAGGTATTTTCATGTGTAGACAGCTGTTCAAACTGACGTTTCTATAAGGGCAAAAGCACTAGGAAATCTTATTCCACCATCTTGCTGATGTCATTCCACAGGGCTGTCTTTGCATTTTGACAGAATTACAATGTGTCTGGGTGTGGATCTCTGAGTTTATTCTACTTGGAGTTTGGTTAGTTTTAAATGTGTAGGTGCATGTCTTTCATCAAATTCGGGATATTTTTTACCCATTATTTCTTCACAAATTCCTTCTGCTTTTTTCTCTTTTCTCCTTCTGATACCCACATAATGTGTTGCTGATCCACTTGATGTGGTGTCCCACAGGTCCCTTCCCTTTCCTTCGTTTTTATTCCTGCTTCTCAGACTTAATAATCACAATTGTCCTATGTTCAGATTCACTGATTCTTCCTTTTGTCTGCTTAGATCTGCTGTTGAATCTCTCTATGAATTATTTATTTCAACTATTATACTTTTGAACTAAGGATATTGTTTATTTTTTATCATCTTTATTCCACTTTTTTTACAAAGTTTTTCTGATTTCCTTTTGTTCTTCGTCCATGTTTTCCTTTAGCTCTTTGAGGATATTTAAGATAGTGGGTGGTTTTTTTTGTTTGTTTGTTTGTTTTGATGGAGTCTCACTCTGTTGCCCAGGCTGGAATTCAGTAGCACGATCTTGGCTCACTGTAATCTCTACCCACTGGGTTCAAGCAATTCTCCTGCTTCAGCCTCCCTAATAGCTGGGATTACAGGTGTGCATTACCATGCCCAGCTAATTTTTGTATTTCTAGTAGAGATGAAGTTTCACCATGTTGGCCAGACTGGTCTCAGACTCCTGGCCTCAACTGATCCACCCACCTTGGCCTCCCAAAGTGCTAGGATCACAGGCTTGAGCCACCATACCTGGCCTAATATAGTCGTTTTAAAGTCTGTCTAGTAAGTACATTGTACAAGCTTCCTCAGGAATGGTTTCTCTCATTTATTTTGCTCCTTTGATTTGTCCATACTTACTTCTTTTTATTATGCCCTGTAATTTTTTTCTATTGAAAGTTGTTCATTTGGATATTAAAAGGGGTGATGCTAGAGATTATCTTTTCTCCCTTCCCCAAGTATTGCTCTTTTTGATTGCTGAAAGCTATATTCAGACATTTGTTTAGGTATTCGCAAATCATTTTTAGAAAAACTTTACTTTATTCTGTGTGTTACCACTGAAATCTGTTACTTAAAGCTCATGTTCAGTTACTGTTTTTATAGAGATTTCTTCCAATGTCAGCATTTCTTTTTAAATTAAAAGAACTCCCCCCCACACACCAAACACCTTTCACAGTATTTGCAGTTAATTCTATCCTAAGAGTATTCCTTCAGCACTTAGCTAGGCTTGCATTGAGCCCAGAAATAAGGCTGAGTTGAAAGTTTAATGTCTTGTTAATCACAAGTATTAACAGCACTATATACCAAGCTGAGGAAGGAATCTCAGAGCTCGAAGACTAGCTCCCTGAAACAACTCAGACAAAAATAAAGAAACAAGAATAAAAAAGAATGAACAAAAACTTGGGGAAATATGGGATTATGGTAAGAGACCAAACTATAACTCATAAAGAGAGATGAAGAAAATTTAGAACTATGCTATTACAAATGCCACCTTTCCTAAATCCTCTCAATTAATGCCTTCTAGTTTATTTGCTAAATATATATACTTCCATGCATAAGTCTTTGTAAACTATCAGCTTTTTATTCCACTGATATTATTTCTATGTCCTCTTCTTTTAAAAAAATAATTCTCTTATTTTAGTCTTTTTTCTACTTTTAGTTTTCAAATTTTATCATCTTCTTTTTCTACCTTCTTGCTATGAACTTATAATTCTAACTTTTTAGTTTTCCTTATTTTCTATCATATGCAACCTTTAAATTTCCTTATAAAAACCTATTTAAGGACCTCTTGTAAGTGCTTCTCTGTAGTGTTTTAATTTTAATTTGGTCTCAAATATATCCTAGTGTCCATTATGTTTTCTTCAGCTTATAAATAGGATTTTAAATTTTGCAGAAGAATTTTTACCTTTTTTATCATTTAGTTCTGTTTTATTGCATCATAGAAAATGTGATTTGTGGAAATCATTTTTTGGTATTCATTGAAACTTAATGTGTGGCCTAATATGTATTCAATTTTTGCATGTGTACTCCATTCATTGAGTGAAGTGTTCTATAAGTATCTGTTTAATATGTCTAGCACAGAAGGATTTACATCCTTAATAAACCAGTTTTTTTCTGCAATATTTGATAGAGATGAAAATAGTGTAGAGATGTTCAACTTTTGTAGATCCATAAATTCTGCACAGTTCTTCATACGTTTTGAAATTTTCTTTTTTTTTGTTTTGTTTTATTTTTTGAGACAGAGTCTTGCTCTCTCTCCCAGGCTGGAGTGCAGTGGCGCAATCTCAGCTCACTGCAACCTCTGCCTCCCAGGTTCAAGCAAGCCTCTTGCTTCAGCCTCCTGAGTAACTGGGACTACACGCGCGTGCCACCAAGCCCAGCTAAATTTTGTACTTTTGGTAGAGATGTGGCTTCACCATGTGGGCCAGGCTGGTCTCGAACTCCTGACCTCGGGTGATCCACTCGCCTCAGCCTCCCAAAGTGCTGGGATTACAGGCACTAATCACAGCACCCAGCACGTGTCTGTAGTCCCAGCTACTCGGGAGGCTGAGGCAGGAGAATCGCTTGAATCCAGGAGGCGAGATTGCGCCACTGCGCTCCAGCCTGGTGACAGAGCGAGACTTCGTCTCAAAAAAAAAAGAACCTTGGCTTATAAAAAGAAATGAGGTCATGTCCTTTGTGGGGACATGGATGAAGCTGGAAGCCATTATCCTCACCAAACTAATGCAGGAACAGAAAACCAAATACCGCATATTCCCACTTGTAAGTGGGAGCTGACCAGTGAGAACACATGGACACAGGGAGGGGAACAACACACACTGGGGTCTGTCAGAGGGCTGTGGGGTGCGGGGTACAGCATTAGGAATAAGAGCTAATGCATGCCAGGCTTAATACCTGGGTGATGGGTTGATAGGTTCAGCAAACCACCTTAACACACATTTACCTATGTAACAAACCTGCACATCCTGCACATGTACCCCGGAACTTAAAAAATAAAATAAAATAAAATTTCTTTTGTAGTTTTTGTATTTTTATCAGAATACCTTCATTTTTATTGTGGTAAAATATACATAATAGAAAATTTATTATTTTAACCATTTTAAATGTATGATTAATTGTATTAACCACAATCACTTTGTTGTGCAACCATCACCACCATCTATCTTCAGAAAGTCTTCACCTTTCTAAACTCGAACTCTGCCCATTAAGCAATAAATCCCTGTTAGCCTCTATTGCCAGGCCTTCGGAACCTTTACTTTCTGTCTACTTATTCTAGGTACCTCATATAAGTGGTACAATAAGATACAATATTTATCTTTTTTATTTGCCTTATTTCACTTACCATAATATTTCAAGATTCATTCACTTTGTAGCATGTTTCAAAACATGATTCATTTTTAAAGTGAAATAATATTTCATTGTATGTATATACCATATTTTGTTTCTGCATTCATTTGCTGATGGAGATTGGGTTGTTTACAACTTTTGGCTAATGTGAATAATGCTGTTATAAACACTGGTGCACAAGTACCTGTTTTCAATTCTTTTGGGTCTACACCTACACCTTGAAGTAAATAGATCATATGAGAACTCCATGTTTAACTTTTTGATAAACAACCAAACTGTTTTTCACAGCAGTGACAGTTTTACATTCCCATGAACAATTTACAAAAGTTCTAATTTGTCTACATCCTTGCCAACATTCCTTATTTTCTGTTTTTATAATGAGAGTCATCCTAATGGCTATGAAGTGATATCTTATTGTGATTTTGGTTTGCATTTCTCTAATGGCCAATGATACTAAGTATCTTTTGTAGGGCAAATTAGCAATTTGTATATCTCCCCTGGAAAAATGTCTATTCAAATCACTTGCCCATTTTTAAATGGAGTTGAGTTTTTTGTTAATTTATAAAACTTCCTTGTATATTCTAGACATTAAGCCCTTATCAGATATGTAATTTGCAAATATTTTCTCCCACTCTCTGGGTTGTGCTTTTATTCTCTGATACTGTCTTTTGATGAGAAAAGTTTTTAATTTTGATGAAGTCCAACTTACCTATTTTTTTCTTTTGTTGTCTGTGCTTTGGGAGTCATACCCAAAAAATAATTGCTAACTTCAATGTCATGATGCCTTTTCCCTGTTTTTCTCTCAGAGTTTTAATGGTTTTAGGTCTTATATGTAGGTATTTGGTCCATTTTAATTTTTGTATATAATGTAAGGTAAGGATTCAACTTCATTCTTTTGACGTGAATATCTGGTTTGTGGAAGAGGCTGTCTTTTTGTGAAAGCACTGTTTGTGGAAAGACTGCCTTTTTCCCAGTAAATGGTATTGGCAACTTTGCTGAAAGTTATTTGACCACATAGCAAAGATTTAATTCCAGTTTCTCAATTCTATCTCCATTGGTCTGTATGTCTGCTTTATGCCAGTATATCACTCTTTTGATTACCATAGCTTTATAGTAAGTTTTGAAATCAGGAAGTGTGAGACTTCCAAGTTTATTCTCCTTTTTCAAAATTGTTTTGGATATGTGTGGTCCCTTGTATTCCTATGATTTTTAAGATAGAGTTTTCTATTTTGCAACAATAACCTCATAAGTATTATGGGAATTTGATAAGAACTGCAGATTGCATTGAAGGTGTAGATCACTTTGGGTATTATTGTCACCTTAGTAATACTGTCTTCTGGCCGGGCACGGTGGCTCATGCTTGTAATCCCAGCACTTTGGGAGGCCAAGGCAGGCGAATCACTTGAGGTCAGGAGTTTGAGACCAGTCTGGACAACACAGTGAAACCACGTTTCTTCTAAACATACAAAAATTAGCTGAGCGTGGTGGCATGTGCCCATAATTCCAGCTACTAGGGAGACTGAGTCAGGAGAATTGCTTGAACCTGGGAGGTGGAGGTTGCAGTGAGCCAAGATTGCGCCACTGCACAGCCTGGGTGACAGAGCAAGACTCAATCTCAAAAAAAAAAACAAAAACAAAAACAAAAAAAAAGTTCTAATCCATGAACATGAGATGTCTTTCCATTTATTTATGTCTTCTTAATTGTTTTCAGCATTATATGGTAGTTTTCAGTATGCAAGCCTTTTGCCTTTTGCCTTCTTGGTTAAATTTATTCCTAAATATTTTGTTCTTTTGATGCCATTGTAAATGGAACTGTTTTCTTAATTCTTTTCAGATAGCTCACTACCAGTGCATAGATATGTAACCAATTTTTGTGTGTTCATTTTGTGTCCTCCAACTTTGCTAAATTTGTTTATTAGATCTAACAGTTGTTTTGTGGAATCATTAGGGCTTTCTTCATATAAGATAATGTCACATCTTGGCAGATAATTTTATTTCTTCCTTTCCAGTTTGGATGTTAACTATCTATCATCTACCTATCTTCTATTCTAACTGGTCCAGATAGATTTTGAATACTATTTTGACTAGAAGTTATCTAAACAGGTGTCCTTATATTGCTCCTGATCTTAAGGAAAACATTTTTAATCTTTCACCATTGAATATGATGTTAGTTGTGGATTTTTTGTATTTGGCTTTTTATCATGATGTGGAAGTGCTCTATTCCTAGCTTGTTTACTGTTTTTACATGAAAGGGTATTGAATTTGGTCAAATGCTTTCTCTGCATCAACTGAGAAGATCCAGTGGGGTTTTTTGTTGTTGTTAATTATGCTAACATGGTATATCACACTGATTGACTTTTGTCTATTGAACTATCCTTGCATTTGAGAAATAAAACTCATAAATTCATGATGTATTTTTTTATATGCTACTAAATTTTATTTACTAATATTTTGTTGAGGATTTTGCATCATTATTCATAAGGGATATTGGTCTGTCATTTGCTTTCTTATAGCATTTCTGACTTTAGTATCAGGATAATGCTGTCCTCATAGAATGAATTAGGAAGTATTCCCTCCTCTTCAGTTTTTTGAAAGAATTTGAGAAGGATTAGTTTTAATTCTTCTTTAAATATTTGGTAATATTAACCCATAAAGTTGTCTGGTCCTGGATTTTTCTTTGTTGGAAAATTTTAATTAGGATTCAGTATTCATCTTAATTAGGGGTCTATTTAGATATTTCTTCATAAGTCAGTTCTGGTAGATTGTGTATTTCTAGCAATTTGTTCATTTCCTCTAGGTTATCCAGTTTTTCGGCATACAATTGTTCACAGTGTTCTCTTACAATGCTTTTTATTCTTTTAAAATCGGTTGTAATGTTCCCACTTTCTGTTTTGATTTTTAGCAACTTGAGTATTATTTTTCCCTAGTCAATCTAGCTAAAGTTTTGTCATTTTTGTTCATCTAAAGTGTATCTTTTTTAAGCAGCATGTAGTTGATCATTTAAAAAAAAATTCATTCTGCAAATTTCTGCCTTTTGTGTGAAGAGTTTTATCAATTTACATTTAAAATAATTACTGATAAGGAAAGACATTTCTGCCATTTTGATACCTGTTTTTTGTATGTTATACTTTTTTGCTCTTCATTTCCTCTAATTCCATCTTTTTTGTGTTTAGTTGACTTTTTGTAGGGACATGTTTTGATTCCTTTCTCTTTTCTTCATGCATGCATCATAGATATTTTCTTTGTGATTACCAAGCAAATAATATATAACATCTTAAAGTTATAACAATTTAATTTGAATTGACACCAACTCAACTTCAATCCATCCAAAAAGTATACTCTTATGCAGCACCGTCTAACTTATCCTTGTTGTTAACATCACAAATCATGTCTTTATATATTGTATGTCCATAACATAAATTTGTAATTATTTTTATATATTTGTCTTTTGAGTATTATAGATACAAAGAGTAGAGTTACAAGCCAAAATTATAATAATAATGGCTTTTATATTTGCCAATGGACCTATCTTTGCCAGAGATCTTTATTTCCTCATATGGTTGAAGTTACTGTCTAGCATTCTTTCATTTTAACTTGAACAATTCCGGGTTTTTTTGTTTGTTTGTTTGACGGTGTCTTGCTCTGTTGCCAGGCTGGAGTGCAGTGGCGTGATCTCAGGTCACTGAAACCTCCTCCTCCTAGGTTCAAGCGATTCCCCTGCCTCAGCCTCCCGAGTAGCTGGGACTATAGGCGTGTACCACCACGCCCGTCTAATTTTTTGTATTTTTGTAGAGATGGGGTTTCACCATGTTGGCCAGGATGGTCTTGATTTCCTGACCTCATGATCCACCTGCCTCGGCCTCCCAAAGTGCTTGGAGTACAGGCATGAGCCACTGCGCCCAGCCTAGAAGTTTTAATAGGGCAGGTCTACTAGTAATGCTGTGATTGCCAGGAGTTTTTCATATTCTTTTCATACTGGCTTTTGCTGGAGCACTCCTTTGACAGTTCCACAAAACTTTCTTACCATTTGAAGAGAGACATTTCCTAATTAGGTATTCTCTTGGTTGCTATAAATCTGTGACTATTTTCTGGAGCTCTGACAAAGTTGGTTCTGATAGATTATTCTAATTTTTTTCAATGTTTCTGTCAGGAAATGAGAGTTTGGATGTTTTCAGTTTGCCATTTGGCTCATGCTTGCCTGTTGCCTTTAAGGAGTGATTTGAAAGCTACCACAGAACACTTTGGTTTTATCTTATTAGAAAATAGTCACTTAACCACACTACCACTACCTTTCACATATATTCTAGCTTCTTCCACATTCTGACGATCTTTTTCACCATTTGACATTGCAAACTTAATAATAAGCACATCACAAGGCAGCCATATTGCCTATATGGTACTAGTTCCATTTGTCTTTCCATCTTGTTATACAAAAGATGGTATAAGAAATGACAACTATGTCCTCAAGGAACTATTCATATAGCATCTAGTTTATGTTATGAAAATTCACAGTAGTGGAAAGCCTATATGTATTTTGTTTCATGAGTAGGTAAAGGGAAATATATGAAACATTACAAAATCAATGTTGTCTGATGGAGTAAAAACACGTAATTTAAAGATACACTTAATTGACATGTAGATTGATTGAGCAGAACGAACTTAAGTTGAGAAAGACTACTCCTTCTTTGAATTTCCTGTTTTTTAACAGAACTATACAGTTGAAATATTTTCATTCTTAGATTGTGTTCTACTGTATTCAAACATAAATCTGTACTTACCGATCACTTTGTTTAAATCAAATCGAATTATTAGGTCACTAATTGATGGGTACACTGCTGGAAGATTTTCTGCTGTATCTGGAAGTTCTGAGGCTGCTTCATTTTTAACTGTAAGAATAACAGATTGTCAAAGTAGTTGATTTAAAAAACTAACATTTTGTGAAACACCTAGGAATGCATGTAACCAAGAAGGTGAAAGATCTCTACAACGAGAACTGCAAAAACACTGCTGAAAGAAATCAGAAATGGCACAAATAAATGAAAAAACAGTCCACGCGAATGGATTGAGAATCTATGTCATTTAACGGCCATACTGCCCAAAGCAATTTACAGGTTCAGTGGAGTCCTATCAAACTACCAATGTCATTTTTAACAGAATTAGGAGAAGCTATTCTAAAATTCATATGAATCAAAAAAGAAGTCTAATAGCCAAAGCAACCCTAAGCAAAAAGAACAAAGTTGAAGGCATCATACTACCTGGCTTGAAACTATATTACAGGGCTACAGTAACGAAAACAGCGTTGTACTGGTACAAAAACAGACACATAGACCAACTGAACAGAGTAGAGAACCCAGAAATAAAGCCATATACCTACAATCATCTGATCTTTGAGAATCCCAGAAAAAAATAAGCAATAGGGACTGCATACTCAATAAATAATGCTGGGATAGCTGGCAAGCCATATGCAGAAGAATGAAATTGGATCCCTGCTTTTTATCATATACAAAAATTTAGTCAAGAAGGATTAAAGATTTAAATGTAAGACTTCAAACTATAACAATCCAAGAAGAAAGCCTAGTAAATACCCTTCTCAATATCAGCCTTGGCAAAGAATGTATGGCTATGTCTTCAAAAGCAATTGCAATAAAAACAGAAATTGACAAATGGGATCTAGTTAAACTAAAAATATTTTGCACAGCAAAAGGAACTATCAACAGAGTAGACAGACAACCTATAGAATAAGACAAAAATATCCATGAACTATGCATCTAACAAAGGTCTAGAATCTATAAGGAACTTAAACCAACAAGCAAAAAAACAAATAACTCCATTATAAAGTGGGGCAAAGGACATAAACAGAAACATTTCAAAAGAAGACATACGAGTGGCCAAGAAACATGAAAAAAATGCTCCACATCACTAATCATCAGAGAAATGCAATTTAAAAGCACAATGAGATACTATCTCACACCAGTCAGAATGGCTATTATTATTGAGATGGAGTCTCACTCTGTCACCCAGGCTGGAGTGCAGTGGCACAATCTTGGCTCACTGCAACCTTCGCCTCCCAGGTTCAAGCGATTCTCCTGTTTCAGCCTCCAGAGTAGCTGGGATTACAGGCGCATGCCACCATACTTGGCTAATTTTTTTTTTTTTTTTTGTATTTTTAGTAGAGATGGGGTTTCACTACGTTGGCCTGGTTGGTTTCGAACTCCTGATCTCAAGTGATCCACCCACCTTGACCTCCCAAAGTGCTGGGATGACAGGCATGAGCCACCACACCCAGCCCAGAATAGCTATTATTAAAAAAATAAAAAATAAAAACAGATGGCAAGTCTGTGGAGAAAAGGGGACACGTACACACTGTTAGTGGGAATGTAAATTAGTCTAAACACTTGGAGAGCAGTTTGGAGATTTCTCAAAGAACCAAGAGTTGAAATACCATTTGACTCAGCAATCCCATACCTGGCTATGTACCCAAAGGAAAATAAATTGTTCTACCAAATGGACACATGCATCCATACATTCACCACAGTGCCATTCATAATAGCAAAGACACAGAATCAACATAGGTGCTCATCAATGGTGAACTGGATATAGAAAATGTGGTACATATATACCATGGAATAATAAACAGCAATAAAAAAGAACAAAATCATGTCTTTTGCAGCAACATGGATGCAGCTGGAGGCCATTATCCTAAGGGAGCTAATGCAGAAACAGAAAACCAAATACTGCATCTCTTCCCTTATATGTGGGAGATAAACACTGGGTAAACACAGACATAGAGACTGTGGAATACTAAAAGGGGGAGGAAGAAGGGGTAAAATGACCTCTTGGGTATTATGCTATCTGGGTGATGCGTTCAGTCATACCACAGACATCAGCATCACACAATATACTTTTGTAACAAATCTGCATGTGTACCAGCTGCTTCTAAGATAGAAGCTGAAAAAGTAAAAAAAGTACACATAGTAAAAAACAACAAAAAACCCTAACATTTTGTTTGAGGCAGAAGTATAGTACATAGTACTAATTAGAGATATTTTACCTCCCAATCATCTAATCATCTAACCTTATTTACTTTGCAATTTAACATACTAATTATTCAATTGAATACAAATATGTTAAATAATTTCAAATTCATACAAAATAGCTATTATATGCCATCAATTATACTAAGTACTTTTGAAGTATTATCTCATTTAATCATTATAATAATTGAAGAAAATAAGTATTTTATCTCCATTTAACAGATGAGGGAAATAGAACTTATTGATATTATGCATATTGTGGAAGGCCACATAGTTATTAAGTATAAAAACCTGGAATGAATTGATTCTTTTAGTTTCCAAAATCTGTTCTCCAACTAATAAACTCAAATGTCTACTGAGACTGAGTATGTAATATGAGTGTATTAGACATGAAGTCCTTGCCCACGCCTATGTCCTGAATGGTATTGCCTAGGTTTTCTTGTAGGATTTTAATGGTTTTAGGTCTAACATTTAAGTCTTTAATCCATCTTGAATTAATTTTTGTATAAGGTGTAAGGAAGGGATCCAGTTTCAGCTTTCTACATATGGCTAGCCAGTTTTCCCAGCACCATTTATTAAATAGGGAATCCTTTCCCCATTTCTTGTTTTTGTCAGGTTTGTCAAAGATCAGATAGTTGTAGATATACGGCATCATTTCTGAGGGCTCTGTTCTGTTCCACTGATCTATGTCTCTGTTGTGGTACCAGTACCATGCTGTTTTGGTTACTGTAGCCTTAACAAAAGCCAAAATTGACAAATGGGATCTAATTAAACTGAAGAGCTTCTGCACAGCAAAAGAAACTACCATCAGAGTGAACAGGCAACCTACAGAATGGGAGAAAATTTTTGCAACCTACTCATCTGACAAAGGGCTAATATCCAGAATCTACAATGAACTCAAACATATTTACAAGAAAAAAACAAACAACCCCATCAAAAAGTGGGCAAAGGACATGAACAGACACTTCTCAAAAGAAGACATTTATGCAGACAAAAAACACATGAAGAAATGCTCATCATCACTGGCCATCAGAGAAATGCAAATCAAAACCACAGTGAGATACCATCTCACACCAGTTAGAATGGCCATCATTAAAAAATCAGGAAACAACAGGTGCTGGAGAGGATGTGGAGAAATAGGAACACTTTTACACTGTTGGTGGGACTGTAAACTAGTTCAACCATTGTGGAAGTCAGTGTGGCGATTCCTCAGGGATCTAGAACTAGAAATACCATTTGACCCAGCCATCCCATTACTGGGTATATACCCAAAGGACTATAAATCATGCTGCTATAAAGACACATGCACACGTATGTTTATTGCGGCACTATTCACAATAGCAAAGACTTGGAACCAACCCAAATGTCCAACAACGATAGACTGGATTAAGAAAATGTGGCACATATACACCATGGAATACTATGCAGCCATAAAAAAGGATGAGTTCATATCCTTTGTAGGGACATGGATGAAACTGGAAAACATCATTCTCAGTAAACTATCGCAAGGACAAAAAACCAAACACCACATGTTCTCACTCATAGGTGGGAATTGAACAATGAGAACTCATGGACACAGGAAGGGGAACATCACACTCTGGGGACTGTTGTGGGGTTGGGGGAGGGGGGAGGGACAGCATTAGGAGATATACCTAATGCTGGATGACGAGTTAATGGGTGCAGGAAATCAACGTGGCACACGGATACATATGTAACAAACCTGCACATTGTGCACATGTACCCTAAAACCTAAAGTATAATTAAAATAAATAAATAAATAAATAAATAAGTAAGTAATATGAATGTAATGAGACTGAGTATGTAATATGAGTGTAATGAGCCTGGTGATGATAGGGATGGCATAAAGAGCAAGGTGAAATGGAGAGTACCTGTTTTATTAAAAAAAAAAAAAAACGATTATTCTTACCACTACAAATGCATGACAGATATTCTCAGGTGTTCTAAATTCCCCAAAGAAGCTAGAAATCTAGATATTTACAATAATTTTCAAAATTTGAAAATATTTGCAGATAGTTTAAGACATATATTCATGTTTGAAGGACAAATCTTCAGCTAGTACTACAAGAAAATTATCCATCTTTAGAAAGGGATTAATTCTAATATATGGGTGCAATTTAAGGGCCAATCACTGGTATATTTCCTTCGAAAATATGATCATTTACCCACCAATATATCTCTCTATGATCTAGGACCACGGAAAAGCAATTTTGGATTATATAGTAGATATGTTTATTCCTCACCAAATCACTTTGGAGATCTAAAGCATTACTGTTTTTTTCTAAAAACAGATAGTTACTATAGGTATTTAAATTTGTGTTCTTAGTAATCTCCAAAGTACTCAACGTCAGAAAGTCATACAGTAATCTTGCAAAGTCTCTGGTTATTTACTATTTTTATATCCTTCAGAAGATGGCAGAATAAAGCTCCGCTTTGCCCTCACTTTTCCTATAAAACCCCCAGAAACAAAAGAAAAAAAGTAAGAAAATTTCCATAGCCCCCGATACTAAAAGTACTGTCATGAAATCTGGCACAAGGCTTTGGAGAATACTAAGAGATAATAGTCATGCTGTCTTGAACCTATAACAGTACACAGGTTTTCCTCCAACGTGTCATCACTGAAAGCCATGCCTAATATGCCTTTACGGTGGTAATCATATTTAGGGTCCTAAGAAAGAAGAGTTGAAGAAGAAACCACACTGATGGACCATTTCTATTGCTTGAGACAGAGATTCCTAATAGAAGTTAGGAATGCTGACAGTAAAAATGGCTAAAAATAGAGGGAGGAAGATAGTGCAAAACTGCAACAGACAAAAGACACATATGTGAGTTGCAATAGCTTCTTTAACAACAACAAAAAAAGATTTAATAATATGACACCAAACCTGGACAGAATCTATCCATTTCCCACAAAATCTCATCCTCCATCAATCTACCACACATATACATTCCACTAACCACTTTATTATTTAGAAGTTCCCATTCAAAAATTAATAATAATCCAACCAGCATGAGAAGCCAGCACAGAAACTGCAACAATCACAAACCTAAAAGATAAATAACCAGGAAAATCACAGAGTGATGTAAGCAAGACGGCAGACTAGAAGATCTTCCAGCATCACTTTCCCTAGAAAAAAAGTACAACCAGAAATTATTCAAAGACAAGAATACCATCCTGAATTCACCAAAACTCAAGGGAGTAGTGGAGAAACTTCCTGGACACACAGAATCAAGAAAATCTGATGCTGGTAAGAGGAATAATCACTTTAAAGGGTGTCACCCCCTCCTGCAAGCATGGTTAACACTATTCACAGAATTTCCCTAGACACATGGTTCCCAGGGTGGGAGGAGGAAATTGGGGGTGAATGTTCAATCTCCCAGCTGGTTATAGAATCTTCACAGGAAGCTCACTCCAGTCCTGTCCCATGGAACATTTAAAGTGCAGGGAGGACTGAACCACCTGGGATGAACTGTGGTTAAAAAAAAAAAAAGGGGGGAAGGTTCTAATTGCATTGACTGGCATGTGAATTTTTGTAGGTGTTCTGTGCTCCAATCAGTGAAGATACCACATTGAGTAAAGCGGATGGCCCATAGTGCTGAAGAAGACACAATCCACAGGAAGGACCAAATTCCTAGCTGGATTTCCCACAAAATCCACATATTCATGTGAAGCCTCCTCTTGATCTGGAAACATCTACATGTTTGTCAATTAAGTTCTGGTGCTCACTTAAACATAAAAACTATTTATATTAATAGTTTTTGTAATGGATTGAAGAACAATGGCAGGGTAGCAACATAGTTCTAGAACAGTGTTTAAGTTACAGGGCTCACTATAAGTCTTCCACAGACTTGAAAACAACAGGGCAGTGATTTATTTCCAGTGCACCACTTAATTTCCAGTTCTCACTATAAGTCTTCCCCAGACTCAGAAGCAAGAGCAGACCAGTGATTAAGTTCTAATATTAAGCAGTAAAGACCTAACACTATCAAAAACACCTGCAAAACTCAATGTGCAGGCATCAACATAAAAATGCAAGACTTGTAAAAACTCAGAAGAATATGACACCACCAAAAAAGAGCAAAAAAACCTTCAGTAATGGACTCAGAAAAAATGAAGATCTATAAAATGACTGGTAATTCAGAATAATCTTCTTTTAAAAGTTAAAGGAATTACAAAAAAATACAGATAGAAAACTAAATGAAATTTGGAAAACAATTCAGGAACAAAATTAGAAATTTAACCAAGAAATAGAAACAATTTTTTAAGACCAAAGAGAAACTCTCAAAATAAAGAATATGTAAATTGAACTAAAAAATTCAAAGAAAGCTGAACAGCAGACTTAAACAGGAAAAAAAAATCAGTGAACTCAAAGACAGAACATATGAAATTATACAATTAGAGGAGCAAAAAGAAAAGTGAATAAAAAACAATGAAGAAGGCCTATCAGAATTACGAGACATCAAATAAGCTAACCTCAGCATAATAGGAGTTGCTAAATGATAGAAGAGAGAAAAGGCCTAGTAAGCATATTTAAGGAAATAATGATTGAAATTATCCCAAACATGGAGACAGAAAACAGCATCCAGGTATAGGAAGCTCAGGTCATCAGTCAAATTCAAGCCACAATGTAATAATAAAGGCATATCATAATCAAATTAACAAGTTAAGGACAGAATATTAAAAATAGCAAGAGAAAAGAAACATATCAAAATTAATGAAGTCTTAATACAACTTTCAGTTGATTTCTCAGCAGAAACCCTGGAGATCAGGAGAAGATGGGATAATGAGATTGACACTGTGAACTTTTTTTCAAGAAGTGATGCCAAACCAGAACAAGAAAACCAAAGGAATCTACGGACCCTTTGAAAGAAGCAAAAGGCTGCAGCCTACACTATGAGTCAGGTGAAGGGCTCCCAGTCCCCAGAATGTGAGAGGTGGGAAGTTTGCCTCTGGCATACATACCCCCACCAGGGATCCTGAAAGTCCATATGACCAGGGAAGGCCCTGATCTCACCCAGTGAAGGAACTGACTTGGGGAGGATAATGGAATATAAAAGTAGGAGCAGCATGATCTTTGAATGCACTCCCAGATTCCAGTGTGGACCAAGGGCAGCCATTCCTTACTGATCTTAACAGGGGACTCTGCAGAGGACAGCCAAAAAGTTCAGGTGTTGGTCACAGGTTTAAAGAAGCTCCCAACAGGGTTTCACAATATAACACAAACCCTCTTGGCTAGGGCCATGGTTGGGGAGAGTGAAAAGCAGACTTTGAGTACAGGAGTCCTGAGTGTTGTAGCTGTGGATGCAGGAGCTGGGTGCCTGGCTTTGCAGTGAACAGGGAGGATTGCGGCCTAAAAGCTATGGTTGCTATTTCCCTGGGGAAAGGTTATGACTCCCAGTAGCTGTGAGTTCTGATTATAGGCTGACTGGAACTCAGCTTTCTGCTGCCAGTGGAACACTGTGGGAGTGGATCTGCCTCACCAAATGAGTGGGAACTATGTGGGGCTTACCACTGCCTGCTACTCCCCACTCCCTGCACAAACTCTTCTGCACAGCAGAGGCAGCAATGCTCCCCTATGGAACATGAACCTAGTGGTCTGAGACCCACTCCCATTCCCCAACACCCACAGGGGTTGCTGTTTGCCCTGCACAGGGAGACTCAGAGTACAAACCCACCAGACCCAGTTCCCACCTGGCTTTGCCCTGCCACACATCCTGGCTTAACACAAAGGATAGGATCTCTTGAAAGCTACATGGCCCTGCCCATTGCCCATGAAATCAGAGTACCCCACCCTGGACAACCTAAGGCAAGCAAAAATCCCACTACTACTTCCACAGTTGGAAGCACTGCCATCTGGCTGGAGGCCAACCAACACAATCCACTACAGTATCTCCTGGTAGAATAGCACTGCACCCAAGAAGAAGAAAATAGCTGCATGATCTCAGCTATCACTACTGCCTGCACCACTCTGCTAACCAGGAGGTCCTTAGTCTGTCCGTGGGACCAGTTCATTACTACTCTTAACTGGTGTTCAAAAAAGCCAACACACTGAGGCTATCAATAACCAAGTACTTTCACAGAGTCTCTGTGACTCTCCTGCCACCCCCATTAAAGCTGGTGCTGGTACCCACTACTGGAAAACTTGAGGACAGGTCACATCACCTTGCAGACATGCCCCATCAGCAGCCTGGAATGTGGCAACTTCACTGGGAAGTTAGAAAGAAATCTAAAAGCAGTAAGACAAAAGCATGAGGTAACCTAAAAAGAAAAAAACTATCAGACTAACAGCAGATTTCTCAGCAGAAACCATATTAGCCAGAAGGGATTGGGGAACTATCTTCAACCTCCTTAAACAGAATAACTGTCAGCCAAGAATACTGTAACCTGCAAAACTAAGTTTCAAGCTCCTTAAACAGAATAACTGTCAGGCAAGAATTTTGTATCCTGCAAAACTAAGTTTTATAAATGAAGAAGAAATAAAGTCACTGTCAGACAAATGCTGAGGAAATTTGTCACTACCAAATCAGCCCTACAAGAAATACTAAAAGGAATTCTAAACCTTGAAACAAAAGCACAATATGCACCGAAATATAATTTCTTGAAAGCTTAAAACTCACAGGGCCTATAAAATAAAAACACAATAAAAAAATCAGGTAACAATTAACATGATGAAGAAAACAGTACCTCACATCTTAACATTAACATTGAATGTAAATGGCCTAAATGATCCACTTAAAATATTCAGAATGGATAAAAAATCACAACCCAAATCTCTGCTGTCTTCAATAGACTCGCCTAACAAAGAAGGATTCATATAAACTCAAGGAAAAGGGATTAAAAAGGTATTGTACACAAATGGAAACCAAAAGTGAGCAAAAGTAGCTATTCTTGTATCAGACAAAATACTTCAAAGCAACAACTGTAAAAAGAAAAAAAAGACAACGGTGGTCACTATATAATGATAAAAAGATCAATTCAACAAGCAGATATTACAATCCTAAATTTATATGTACTAAACGCTGGAGCTCCTAGAGTCATAAAACTATTACTACTAGACATAAGAAATAAGATGGCAAAACAATAACAGTGGGACTTCAATAGACCACTGATAACACTCAAAAGATCTTTGAGACAAAAAGTCAACAGAGAAACAATGGACTTAAATGACATGCTAGAACAAATAAACTTAATGGGTATCTATAATAAATTCTACCCAAGATCTTCAGAATACACATTCTTCTCATCAGCGCATGGAACATTCTCCAAGACAGACCATATAATAGGCCATAAAACAAATCTTGATAAATTTTATAAAATCAAAATCTTATCAAGTGTCTTCTCATACCACAAAGAATAAAGCTAGAAATCAATTCCAAGAGGAATTCTTGAAAGTATACAAATACATGGAAATTAAACATCATGCTCCTGAATGATATTTGGGTCAATAACGAAATTAAGATGGAAATTAAAAAATTTTCTGAAGCAAGTGAAAATGGAGATACAATATACCAAAACCTCTTGAATACAGCAAAAGCAGTGCTAAGAGAGAAGTTAACATTAAATGCCTACATCGAATAATATAAATATCACAAGTTAACAACCCAACATTGCTCCTGAAGGATCTAGAAACACAAGAACAAACCAAACCCAAAACTAGCAGAAGAAAAGAAATAACAAAGATAAGAGCAGAACTAAATGAAATTGAGACTTAAAAATAATACAATGTAAATTACTTCAACCATTGTGGAAGACAGTGTGGTGACTCCTCAAGGATCTAGAACTAGAAATACCATTTGATCCAGCCATCCCACTACTGGGTATATACCCAAAGGATTATAAATCCTTCTACTGCAAAGACACATGCACATGTATGCTTATTGCAGCACTATTCACAATAGCAAAGACTAGGAACAAACCCAAATGCCCATCAATGATAGACTAGATAAAGAAAATGTGGCACATATACACCATGGAATACTATGCAGCCATAAAAAGGATGAGTTCATGTCTTTTGCAGGGACATGGATGAAGCTGGAAACCATCATTCTCAGCAAACTAACACAGGGGCAGAAAACCAAACACTGCATGTTCTCACTCATAAGTGGGAGTTGAACAATGAGAAAACATGGACACAGGGAGGGGAACATCACACACTGGGGCCTGTTGGGGGGTGGGGCTCAGGGAGGGATAGCATTAGAAGAAATACCTAATGTAGATGACGGGTTGATGGGTGCAGCAAACCACCATGGCACATGTATACCTATGTAACAAACCTTCACGTTCTGCACATGTATCCCAGAACTTAAAGTATAATTTCAAAAAGAAATAATAATAATAATACAATGGATCAACAAAATGAAAACTCAGTTCCCTGAAAAGATTTTTAAAAATTGATAAATCACTATCTAGATTAACCAAAAAAAATCCAAGTAAACATAATCAGATATGAAAAAGGAGACATAAGAACTGATACCACAGAAATTTAAATAGATTATCAGAGTACATGAATAACTATATGCTCACAAAGAGAAAAATCTAGAGGAAATGGATAAATTTCTGTAAATATACAACCTTCCATGATTGAACCAGGAAGAAACAGAAATCCTGAACAGACCAATAAGGAGTAGTAAGATTGAACTAGTAATTAAAACCTCCCAATAAAAAAAAAAGCTCAGAACTAGATGGATTGACAGCCAAATTCTACCAAATGTGCAAAGAGGAACTGGTACCAATCCTGTTGAAACTGTTCCAAAAATTATAAAAAGAGAGAATCCTCTACAATTCATTCTACGAAGCCACCTTGATACCAAAGCTGAACAAAGACACACACAAAAAACTACAGACCAAAATCCCTGCTGATTATAGTTGAAAAAATCTTCAACAAAATGCTAGCAAACCAAATCCAATAGCACATCGAAAATATAATATACCATGATTAAATGGGGTTTATTCCAGGGATTCAAGGATGGCTCAATATATGCAAATAAATAAATGTGATTCAACACAAAAAGAGAATTAAAAACAAAACCCTTTCGATAATCTCAACATATTTAAAAATGGCATTTGATAAAGTTCAGCATTTCTTCAGGATAAAAATCTTCAATCAACTAGGTATAGAAGAAACATACCTCAAAATAATAAAGGCCATATATGACAAACCCACAGCCAACATCATACTAAACACACAAAAGTTAAAAGCAATCTTCTAACAAGTGGAACAAGGATGCCCACTTTCACCACTCCTATTCAACATAATACTGGAAGTCCTACCCAGAGCAGTCAGGCAACAGAAAAAAATAAAAGGCATCAAAACAGGACAATAGGAAGTCAAATGATCTTTGTTCACTGATAATATTATCTAATATCTAGAAAAACCTAAAGACTTCTCCAAAACTCTTAGATTTCATAAACAAATTCAGTAAAGTTTCAGGATACAAAATCAATGTACAAAAATTAGTGGCATTTCTGTATACCTTAACAAGCTGAGAATTAAATAAAGAAGGCAATCCCACTTACAATAGCTACAAATAAAATACTTAAATATATTTAACCAAGGAGGAGAAAGATAGTTACAAGGAAAAATACAGAAAACTGATGAAAGAAAGGAATTAATATTATTTAAATAGCCATACTTGTAATGTTAAATACAAGTATTAAATACATACTTGTAATATTTAAATAATGTTATTGAAATAGCCATACAATCTTGTAAGCATACTGCATTCTTTTCCATTTTTTTCTTCTGTGTATTTTCAAAAGCCTGTCTTTGAGTCAGTAATCCTTTCTTCTACTTGATCACTTCTGCTGTTGAGATACTCTGATGCATTTTTGTATATGTCCGTTGAATTTCTCAACTCCAGAATTTCTGGGTGTTTTTAAAGTTATTACTTCAATCTCTTTGTTAAATTTCTCTGACAAATTTCTAGATTCCTTCTCTACGTTATCTTGAATATCATTCAGCTTCCTCAAAACAGCTATTTTAAATTCTCTAGGAGGTCACATATCTCCATTTTGCCAGAACTGGTTACTGATACCTTATTCAATCAGTTTGATGAGGTTATATTTTCCTATATATTCTTGATGCCTGTGGACATTTGTTAATGTCTGGGCATTGAAAAGTTTACGTATTTATGCCAGTCTTTGCAGTCTGGACTTGCTTGTACCCATCCTTCTTCAGACAGCTGATTTTTTGGTTCTATGAAAGTGCTCTCTTGTACGGATAGTTGTTCAATTTGATGTTCCTGCAGGGAGGAGAAGAGGATGACTCCTGGAGCATTCTATTCAGCCATCTTGCTCTGCCTCCATTTCACAAATAAATTTTTAAAGGAATAGATACTTGTTCTATTTTGGTTTTTTTAATTTCTTCTAAAAGAAGCCAAAGCAGAAAATACAATCAATAGTTTAGAAAAACACATTTTATACCAGTTGGCTCCCTGAAATATATCTCATTTGGACAAAGAATCACATTTAACATGACCAGTGTATAAAAATTAGGTAAAAGGAAAAACATGGTATGAATATATCATATCTCTTACAATCCCCAGAACAGTGGCCAAACAAAAATTTAATGGAAAACTAATATGGTTTGCATATGTGTCCCCTCCAAATCTCATGTTGACACTTGATCACCAATGTTGGACATGTGCCCAGTGGGAGGTGTTTTGGCTATGGGATAAAATTTCTCATGAATGGCTTGGTGCCCTCTCCACAGTAATGAGTGAGTTGTTACTCTATTAGTATTAGTTCATGCAAGATCTGGTTGTTGAAAAGAGCCTGGCAGGATTGGAGCAAGATGGCTGAATGGAAGTCTACACTATTCATCCCCCTTACAGAAACATCAAATTTTAACAACTAACAACGTGGAAAAAAAGCACCATCACAAGAATCAAAAATCAAGTGAGTACTCATAGTACCTGGTTTTAACCTCATATTGCTGAAAGGGGTACTGAAGAGAGTAGGCTGGGAGAGAGAAGGTAATGTAGCAGAAGTGGAGACCATAGGTATTTGGCCACATCACATATTTTACTTGTGCCTTCAGGGCCTGCCTGAGCACTGTCTCATGTACACCGCTTCTATTTGATGATGGAGTACTACCTGCATGCCAAACTATTTGGAGGGTCAGATAACATCCAGTTCATGATGGGCAGCTCAGATTGCTTGGCAACTTGGTGGTCCATGGTTAAGTGTTCAGTTTCTACTAACATCCAATAGCAGACCAAGAACTGTTTTACAAAAAGGATAATTATTTGCAGAGAATGAGATGGCTTTGCTCCAAGGGGCCTGCACTGTGATTCACCTATAGGAACTGCCGAAGGCTCTAAAGAGCATCCCTATCTGCTACTGTCACTTCCAGCACCATTGGATCTGTAAGATCATGTTTCCCAAGTGGAAGAGCACCCTGTACCTGCTGCAGAACCTTCTCTTGTTCTTGGTTCCACTCAAAACTAACAGATTGTCAGATCACTCAGTAAGTGAGTGAGCCACAGTAGCATGCCCAAATGAGGAATACGTTGCCTTAACATACAGAGAGATCAAATAGGCATTATACCTGTTTTTTGGTAGTAGGAGAGGCCAGATGCAACAATTTTTCCTTATTTCAGAAGGAATCTTTTGACATGTCCCATTCCACTAGACTTCTAAACATTTCATGATGTAGAAGGCCCATAAATTTTTTGGATTCTTGTCCCACCTTCTGACATACAAATAGCTTACTAATATGTCTAGAGTACTTTTTACTCAAGAGGTCCAGTCAGCATATCATCAATATAATAAGCAAGTATGATATCTTGTAGAAAGGCTTTCAAGTTCCTTGCAAACTAAATTATGATATAGAGCAGGAGAACTGATATACCCTCAAGGCAGGACAGTGAAGATGCATTGCTAGACTTTCCAGCTAAAAGAAAACTGCTTCTTCACTATAGGAAAGCAGAAAATAAAGCAATCTTCCAGATCAATATTTGCATGCCAGTTACCAGGGGATATGTTAATTTGCTCAAGCAATGAAATCATTATCTAGTACAGTATCTACAATTAGAATCACCACCTATTTAAATTTATGATAATCCACTGTTATTCTCTGAGATCCACCTGTTTTCTGAACAGGCCAAATAGGTGAGTTGAAGGGTGTGGTTGAAATCACAACCCCTACATTTTTCAAGTCCTTGATGAAGTCACTAATCTTCCAAATCTCTCTGCAAATGTAATGGTGCTTTTGGTTTACAATTTTCCTAGGTAGAAGCAGTTCTAGTAGCTTCTAATTGGCCTCTTCTACCATAATGGTCCTTATTCCACAGGTCAGGAAACCAATGTGAGAATTCTGCCAGTTGATGAGTATATTTATTAAATTATACATTCACGAAATGAGGAAATGACAAGAGGATGAGTTCAGCTCCCACTGGATCCACTGTGAGACAGATCTGTGCTAAAGTCCCATTGATCACTTGCCCTCCATAGTTTCCTTTCCAGTGGACCATCATGACATTTTTGGCCTTTTGGAAATAGTGTCAGTTCAGAGGCACTGTCCATTAATCCCTAAAAAATCTTATTATTTCCTTTTATATGTTGCATAGTAACCCAGCAAAAGGGCCACAGGTCCCTTTGAGGAAGGCTGGGAGAAAAATTAAAGGTATAAATTTTTGGCAGTATACTAGGTCCTTCCTCAAGGGTACCCCTTCCTTCAAGGGGTCCGGGGTCTGTAAACTTGATCAAGTCTAGGAATTGATTGAGAGGCCATGACTGTGTTTTTATTATTTAAATTAGACTTTGTCCACTTGATCGAGAACTCTTCTGCTTATACAGATTAAGTAAGAATTTAGTAGACTGACCATTTATGTCACTTCAACAAACACAATTATCAACTAGCCAATGCCATAGATATCTCAACTCAGACTATTCTGATTTCTACTTTGACTCTGATTTCCATTATGGTAACCATGACACTGTTGTTTCTGATGTTTAAATGCCACCAACTGGCCTCTGAGACCCAATTATTCCTATTGCATTTAAGGTTCCCAATTCAGTAGCAGCAACATCCAGTGTGATTTCTGAGCTATAGAGAAGAGCAACCACAGGGCTGTTTGAGAATGCTGGGGCTGTCTTCACATTTCTCACAGTTGTGGTGAAAGGTATGTCCTCTGGACCCTCCTAAGACGGGTAAGCAGATCTTAAATGATAAATCCACATTAACATTCCAATTTTCCTAGGCCTTCGAATCCCTTCCTTTTCAGTAAACCAAGGCAATTCTGCATTTCAACTTCACTTAGTATAGGCCACCTTTTGGTCCATTTTCAGCCAACCAAACTGACTGTTACAGTCCTTTCTAACCTCCTTGCTGCAACATTAAACCAAGAATCTCTGCTTAGTGATAAATAAATTACACCATATCAATAAATTTGGTGTGATCTAACTTTGTTCTTTTCATCTTCATCCTATACATGCAATATTGACTCCCAAACATATTCCCCTGATTTCTGTCTAAATAAATTAGAAAAATTATGTAGTTTTTTTTTTGGAATTCAGTGCATCTTCTCATGAGTCATACTTTGTACTTCATCTTTAGGGAGCTGGTGGGACTTGAGTCTAATTATAGGTCTACAGGCAAAAGAGGGTGGTAGGGGTGAGTCTTGGGGAGAATCAGAAGTGTTTTGCAAGGTAACTATCTCAAGGGAGGCAATTATCGTTTCTTCGGACAAAGCAAGATTAATTTCTTCCGACAGGAATGAAAAGGCTGCTTCTGTCTTTTTATTGTATATATTTATGGGGTATGAGTGGTGTTTTGATATATGTATACATGGCAGAATGATTAAATCAAGTTAATATATATATCACCTCACATATAATTTTTTGTAGTGAGAATAAAGTCTACTCTCTTAGCAATTTTCAAGTATACAGAATATTTTATTAACTATAAAGACTATGCTATACAGTAGCTGTCCAGAAATTAATACTCCTATCTAACTGAAATTTTGTGCCCTTTTGTAACATCTCCCCATTTCTCCCCCTTCCCCCAGCCTCAGGTAACCACCATTTTACCTTCCATTTCTATGAGTATGACTTTTTAGATTCAACATATATGTGAGATCATGTAGCATTTTTCTTTATGTGCCTGGCTTATTACACTTAGCATGTCTTCCAGGTTCATTCATGTTGTTGAGAATGGTAGTATCTCCTTTTTAAAAGGAAGAATACTATTCCATTGTGTGAGAACACCACAATTTCTTTATCGATACATCCACTGACAGACACGTTGTTTTCATATCTTGGTTATTGTGAGTACTGTTGCATGGACACAGGGATGCAGATATCTTTACTAGGTATTTATTTCATTTCCTTTGGGTATGTACCCAGAAGGGGAATTGCTGGGTTATATGCTAATTCTATTTTTAATTTTTTAAAGAAACTCTCTATTGTTTTTCACCACCTGAACAGTATGTAAGGATTCTGTTTCTCCATAACCTCACCGACATATGTTATCTTTTTGATGATAGCCATTCTAATAGGTGTGTGATGATAACTCATGGTTTTTATTTGCATTTCCCTGATGATTAGTGATGTTGAGCATCTTTTCATATGCCTGTTGACCATTTGTATGTTTTATTTCAAAAAATGTCTATTTAGGTTCTTTGCCCATTTTTATCAGACTATTACTATTGTTATTTTGCTGTTGAGTTTGTGAGTTCCTTACATATTTTGAATATCAACTGCTTATCTAACAATATATGATTCACGAATGTTTTCTCTGAATCTGTTGGCTCTCTTTTCATTTTCTGCATTGTTTCCTTTGTCCAGAAAATTTTTAGTTTCGTTATACTTCCACTTGTACACTTTTGCTTCTGTGTCCTGTGCTCTTGGTGAGCTATCTAAAAATTATTGCCAAGATCAATATCAAGAAGTTTTTCCCTTATGTTTTCTTCAAGGAGTTTTATAGTTTAAGGTATTATGTTTAGGTCTTCAATATATTTTATTTTTGTGAATGTTATAAAATAAGTTCCAGTTTCATTATTTTGCGTTTGAGTATTCAAATTTCCCAACACTATTTGTTAAAGAGATGGCCATTCTCCCGTTGTGTCTTGTTGATGGTCTTGTGAAAAATTAGTTGAGATAAATGCTTGGGTTTATATCTGGGCCATCTATTCTCTTCCATCAGTCTGTATATCTGTTTTTATACCAGTACCATAGTTGTTTTTTAAAAATATTTTAAAAATATTTTTATATTTTAAAATCGCTTTGTAATACCATTTGAAACCAGAAAGTGTGATGCCTGCAACTTTGTTTTTCTTTTTAAAGACTGTTTTGGCTACTTGATGTCTTTTGTGATTCCATAGAAGTTATAGAATTTTTGTTTTCTGTTTCTCTAAAAATGTAATTGGAATATTGATAAGCACTGCGTTGAATCTATGTGACTCTGGGTGGTATATATATATATTTATTATATATATATCAGGCAGCTTCTGGAAGAGTGTGCCAACAAACCACTTCCAGGAAGAAACTAGATTCTGGGGACCTATAGCTAGCCATGAGAAGTGCTCGCACACTCATTCAAAACCATCTCTTTGTTCTCTCTTCTCCAGGCAAACTCATGACTTCCAAGTTCCCTCCACTCCCTGAATAGGTGATTTAAGAGCCAAACCCTCTGACAGAAACTGAAAATGTTGCAGAACACTATATGTGGTCCAAACCCTTCATTCCTCAGGAAGAAGTTATGAGTTGTGGATTATTTCCCAACTGTATGACACTGTGCTTAGGATGCAGTCTGTGCATGAGTCTTTGCTTTCCCTACCCAATATGTGGATATTTTTTCAGTTTCCCAATGTGCAGGAGTCACTCAACCACACTCTGGCTCTCAGAGAGAATTGATCCATGTGGAAATGTTTATTCTCTGCATCTGTGGGAGAGAGAAAAGTAAGGAACCTCCTATTCCACCATGTTACTGACATCAGTCTCTAGAAATCCTGCTTCCAATGGCAAGGAGGACTCAGCAGAGTTTAGAGGTAAACATCCCTAGCTTCATTAGGATCTTCCCATATTTCCTCAATCCAATTTTTAGGATTTTGTTCTATCCTAATCGATGCTCTCATTTTAACAGAAGATATCCTACAAAATTGGGAATTCAACTTGCATTATAATTCAGCCACTCACAGGATGAGACTCTGGATATGGTTTTCAGCAATCTGAGCTAGTTTTCAGCAATTTGTAGCTATAGGAGACCAGGGTTTCTTTCAGGGTAGTCATAGAAAGTTTTAGGTCATTATGTGGCTCTTGGGCTGGAAATCTGAATTCCAAGCTCCTACTTTTCCTTCCCCACTTCGTCTAACATAGTAAGAGTAACCAGCTAATCTCATTATACTCATTACTTTGGCAAAAATACGTTACGGTATCAAACACATGGTCACTCAGAAACCTGCCATTTTTAAGTATTTGATTAGGAGTATCCAGTGGTGATATTTTGTGTCCTATTACCATATGATGCCACGGTATCAGTGCTCTCTTTGTTCTGTATCAAGTATCATATACCCTTTTATTCCTTTATTAGTAGCTGCACATGGTCAATATAGGTGAAGAGAACAAAAGAAACAAGGTATGTGGTAGCTGCTGGGTGCCCCAGTGAGAGAGACACTGTGCTTTCTGTGTTCCCTCTTCTGTATTATGTTAAGAAGCCAAATAAATATAATATTAGCTTAAAGTCTGTTTTGCCTAGTGAATTTATTATAGCCTGAAACTGACAATGACTGGGAGTGCCATAATAGTTACTTTTAGAGAATACAATTACTTCCATTTCTGAATTCATATGTTATATTATTAATATATTGCCATACCAGTTGTTAAATATACTGAATATCACCATGACTAGCACACAATTTGGGGTCTTCTCTCATAGTTTAGCTGAAAATATATGTTGAGGAAGTCAGAATTAAGGTGAAGGCATACTTCTATCTCCTATTTACTTTCCATTTCAATTTGTCTTGTGTGTGCAGGGTGGGGTGACAATCTTTATTTTGAACCTTTCTGAGCTATCTTGTTTTAGATGTTCATTTCTTTTTTTTTAACATCATCTTTTTAAAATTTTATTATTATTATACTTTAAGTTTGTTACATATGTATACATGTGCCATGTTGGTGTGCTGCACCCATTAACTCATCATTTAGCATTAGGTATATCTCCTAATGCTATCCTTCCCCCCTCCCTCCACCCCACAACAGTCCCCAGTGTGTGATGCTCCCCTTCCTGTGTCTATCTGTTCCCATTGTTCAATTCCCACCTATGAGTGAGAACATGCAGTGTTTGGTTTTTTGTCCTTGTGATAGTATGGTGAGAATGATGGTTTCCAGCTTCATCCATGTCCCTACAAAGGACATGAACTCATCCTTTTTTATGGCTGCATAGTATTCCATGGTGTATATGTGCCACATTTTCTTAATCCAGTCTATCATTGTTGGACATTTGGGTTGGTTCCAAGTCTTTGCTATTGTGAATAGTGCCACAATAAACATACGTGTGCATGTGTCTTTATAGCAGCATGATTTATAATCCTTTGGGTATATACCCAATAATGGGATGGCTGGGTCAAATGGTATTTCTAGTTCTGGATCCCTAAGGAATCGCCACACTGACTTCCACAATGGTTGAACTAGTTTACAGTCCCACCAACAGTGTAAAAGTGTTCCTATTTCTCCACATCCTCTCCAGCACCTGTTGTTTCTTGACTTTTTAATGATGGCCATTCTAACTGGTGTGAGATGATATCTCATTGTGGTTTTTGATTTGCATTTCTCTGATGGCCAGTGATGATGAGCATTTCTTCATGTGTTTTTTTGGCTGCATAAATGTCTTCTTTTGAGAAGCATCTGTTCATATCCTTCACTCACTTTTTGATGGGGTTGTTTTTTTCTTGTAAATTTGTTTGAGTTCATTGTAGACTCTGGATATTAGCCCTTTGTCAGATGAGTAGGTTGCAAAAATGTTCTCCCACTCTGTAGGTTGCCTGTTCTCTCTGATGGTAGTTTCTTTTGCTGTGCAGAAGCTCTTTAGTTGAATTAGATCCCATTTGTCAATTTTGGCTTTTGTTGCCATTGCTTTTGGTGTTTTAGACATGAAGTCCTTGCCCACGCCTATGTCCTGAATGGTATTGCCTAGGTTTTCTTCTAGGGTTTTTATGATTTTAGGTCTAACATGTAAGTCTTTAATCCATCTTGAATTAATTTTTGTATAAGGTGTAAGGAAGGGATCCAGTTGTAGCTTTCTACATATGGCTAGCCAGTTTTCCCAGCACCATTTATTAAATAGGGAATCCTTTCCCCATTGCTTGTTTTTGTCAGGTTTGTCAAAGATCAGATAGTTGTAGATATACAGCATTATTTCTGAGGGCTCTGTTCTGTTCCATTGGTCTATATCTCTGTTTTGGTACCAGTACCATGCTATTTTCATTACTGTAGCCTTGTAGTATAGCTTGAAGTCAGGTAGCATGATGCCTCCAGCTTTGTTCTTTTGGCTTAGGATTGACTTGGCAATGTGGGCTCTTTCTTGGTTCCATATGAACTTTAAAGTAGTTTTCTCCAATTCTGTGAAGAAAGTCAGTGGTAGCTTGATGGGGATGGCATTGAATCTATAAATTACCTTGGGCAGTATGGCCATTTTCACAATATTGTTGGTGTTCATTTCTTAAAAACATTATTACTATACTTTTAATAATGCAAATATTTTTACATTAGCTTCTCCAAAATTGAAGTACATTACAATAAATGAAAAATAAAGCACTGTTTCACAATTTGATTGTTAACATTTCTACTTCCTTATGTTACTTAAAAAGGACATGTCTCATAATCAGTAACATCATATTAGTTAAATATGATAACTGCTTTATGCATTTTTATAGAATTTAAGAATGCTTGTATAAAATTTGAATTTAAGTAATTCACATTTATTTTAATAAATCATATCTTTAGTCCATATACTTACTGTATGTTTTTCATTATGCTTTCTTGGTTTTTTGACCTCATGTTTTTGTAGACTATCATATTTTCTTTGATCATTTATATAATGTTGGGCCTTTACATATCATATTTCAGTTTTATGAGTTAATTAGCATTAGGTAAGTTGTGAGCATGTTTGAATCTGTTTCTCTGTCAATATTAAGAGTTAAACATTGGAAATACGATTTCCTAGCCCTATGAAAGAAAGCAAAAGTATTTATAACAATCATATACCTTATGAAATATATGTGCCTGATGGATTAAAAACTATGTAAAAATAAGCAAATACTAAAAGAAAACATAGAAAAATATTCATATAAGCTTGAGATTAAAGGGACATTCCTAAGTAAGAACAGAAACATAGAATTGTAAATAAAGTAGAAACATAAAAGACCACAATAAATTGAAAAAAAAAGTGCCAGCATATAAAAGATAGAACTATAAAATGATTTTAAAAGTATGTGCTATCTGACTTATTTTGTTAATATATAAAAGCACCTACAATGTTTTTAAAAAGCAGACAACCTAATAAAAAATGGGCAAAGGGTACAACATGATAACAGAAAAGGAAATGAAAAGAGGTAAGAAATAAAAGATGTTCTGCCTAATAGTCATGAAAATGCAAGAAAAAAAGAAAGAGATGATTTTCATCCATGACTAAACATACTATTAACTGGTATAGAAAGCATGAAAAAAACCAAATAATGATGAACACATATATTCAAACTTATTAACACTTTTAAAATTTTTGTTATTTTGATGAGTTTGGAGTGAGAAAGCAATTTACAAATATAAATGGAAGTAAAATATTTCTTTTTTTTATTTTAGAATTTTTTTTTATTATTACACTTTAGGTTTTAGGGT
The DNA here is from genome assembly GCF_009828535.3 of Hylobates moloch. Classification (NCBI taxonomy): domain Eukaryota; kingdom Metazoa; phylum Chordata; class Mammalia; order Primates; family Hylobatidae; genus Hylobates; species Hylobates moloch. Next base: position 92,954,070 of record NW_026652278.1, read on the forward strand.
ACATGTGCACAATGTGCAGGTTTGTTACATATGTATCCATGTGCCATGTTGGTTTGCTGCACCCATTACCTCGTCATTTAGCATTCGGTATATCTCCTAATGCTGTCCCTCCCCGCTCCCTGTAACACACAAGAGTCCCCGGAGTGTGATGTTCCCCTTCCTGTGTCCATGAGTTCTTATTGTTCAATTGGCACCTATGAGTGAGAACATGCGGTGTTTGATTTTTTTGTCCTTGCGATAGTTTACTGAGAATGATGTTTTCCACTTTCATCCATGTCCCTACAAAGGACATGAACTCATCATTTTTTATGGCTGCATAGTATTCCACGGTGTATATGTGCCACATTTTCTTAATCCAGTCTATCGTTGTTGGACATTTGGGTTGGTTCCAAGTCTTTGCTATTGTGAATAGTGCTACAATAAACATACGTGTGCATGTGTCTTTATAGCAGCATGATTTATAGTCCTTTGTGTATATACCCAGTAATGGGATGGCTGGGTCAAATGGTATTTCTAGTTCCCTGAGGAATCGCCACACCGACTTCCACAATGGTTGAACTAGTTTACAGTCCCACCAACAGTGTAAAAGTGTTCCTGTTTCTCCACATCCTCTCCAGTACCTGTTGTTTCCTGACTTTTCAATGATGGCCATTCTAACTGGTGTGAGATGGTATTTCATTGTGGTTTTGATTTGCATTTCTCTGATGGCCAGTGATGATAAGCATTTTTTCATGTGTTTTTTGGCTGCATAAATGTCTTCTTTTGAGAAGTGTCTGTTCATGTCCTTCACCCACTTTTTGATGGGGTTGTTTTTTTCTTGTAAATTTGTTTGAGTTCATTGTAGATTCTGGATATTAGCCCTTTGTCAGATGAGTAGGTTGCAAAAATTTTCTCCCATTCTGTAGGTTGCCTGTTCACTCTGATGGTAGTTTCCTTTGCTGTGCAGAAGCTCTTTAGTTGAATTAGGTCCCATTTGTCAATTTTGGCTTTTGTTGCCATTGCTTTTGGTGTTCTAGTCATGAAGTTTTTTCCCATGCCTGTGTTCTGAATGGTATTGCCTAGGTATTCTTCTAGCTTTTTATGGTTTTAAGTCTAACATTTAAGTCTTCAATCCATCGTGAATTAATTTTTGTATAAGGTGTAAGGAAGGGATCCAGATTCAGCTTTCTACATATGGCTAGCCAGTTTTCCCAGCACCATTTATTAAATAGGGAATCCACTCCTCATTTCTTGTGTTTGTCAGGTTTGTCAAAGATCAGATAGTTGTAGACGTGTGGTATTATTTCTGAGGGCTCTGTTCTCTTCCGTTGGTCTATATCTCTGTTTTGGTACCAGTACCATGCTGTTTTGGTTACTGTAGCCTCGTAGTATAGTTGGAAGTCAGGTAGCGTGATGCCTCCAGCTTTGTTCTTTTGGCTTAGGATTGTCTTGGCAATGCAGGCTCTTTTTTGGTTCCATATGAACTTTAAAGTAGTTTTTTCCAATTCTGTGAAGAAAGTCATTGGTAGCTTGATGGAGATGGCACTGAATCTATAAATTACCTTGGGCAGTATGGCCATTTTCACGATATTGATTCTTCCTATCCATGAGCATGGAATGGTCTTTCATTTGTTTGTGTCCTCTTTTATTTCATTGAGCAGTGGTTTGCAGTTCTCCTTGAAGAGCTCCTTCACATCCCTCGTAAGTTAAATTCTTAGGTATTTTATTCTCTCTGAAGCAATTGTGAATGGGAGTTCACTCATGATTTGGCTCCCTGTTTGTCTGTTATTGGTGTAGGAATTCTTGTGATTTTTGCACATTGATTTTGTATCCTGAGACTTTGCAGAAGTTGCTTATCAGCTTAAGGAGATTTTGGGCTGAGACTATGGTGTTTTCTAGATATACAATCATATCATCTTCAAACAGGGACAGTTTGACTTCCTCTTTTCGTAATTGAATACCCTTTATTTCTTTCTCCTGCCTTATTGCCCTGGCAAGAACTTCCAACACTATGTTGAATAGGAGTGGTGAGAGAGGTCATCCTTGTCTTGTGCCAGTTTTCAAAGGGAATGCTTCCAGTTTTTGCCCATTCAGTATGATATTGCCTGTGGGTTTGTCATAGATAGCTCTTATTATTTTGAGATACATACCATCAGTACCTAATTTATTGAGAGTTTTTAGCATGAACAACTGTTGAATTTTCTCAAAGACCTTTTCTGCATCTATTGACATAATCATGTGGTTCTTGACTTTGGTTCGGTTTATATGATGGATTAGGTTTATTGATTTGCATATGTTGAACCAGCCTTGCATTCCAGGGATGAAGCCGGCTTAATTGTGGTGGATAAGCGTTTTGATATACTGTTGAATTCAGTTTGCCAGTATTTTATTGAGGATTTTTGCATTGATGTTCATCAGGTATATTGGTCTAAAATTCTCTTCTTCGGTTGTGTCTCTGCCAGGCTTTGGTATCAGGATTATGCTGGCCTCATAAAATGAGTTGGGGAGGATTCCCTCTTTTTCTACTGATTGGAATAGTTTCATTAGGAATGGTGTCAGCTCCTCTTTGTACCTCTGGTAGAATTCGGCTGTGAATCCATCTGGTCCTGGACCTTTTTTGGTTGGTAGGCTATTAATTACTGCCTCTATTTCAGAGCCTGTTATTGGTCTATTCAGGGATTCAACTTCTTCCTGCTTTAGTCTTGGGAAGGCATATGTGTCCAAGAATTTATCCATTTCTTCTAGATTTTCTAGTTTATTTGTGTAGAGGTTTTTATAGTATTCTTTGATGGTAGTTTGTATTTATGTGGGATCAGTGGTGATATCCCCTTTATCATTTTTTATTGCATCTATTTGATTCTTCTCTCTTTTCTTCTTCATTAGTCTTGCTAGCCATCTATCTATTCTGTCGACCTTTTCAAAAAACCAGCTCTTGGATTCATTGATTTTTTGAAGGGCTTTTTGTGTCTCTATCTCCTTCAGTTCTGCTCTGATCTTAGTTATTTCCTGCTTTCTGCTACCTCTTGAATGTGTTTGCTCTTACTTCTCTAGTTCTTTTAATTGTGATGTTAAGGTATTGATTTTAGATCTTTCCTGCTTTCTCTTGTGGGCATTTAGTGCTATAAATTTCCCTCTACACACTGCTTTAAATGTGTCCCAGAGATTCTGGTATGTTGTGTCTTTGTTCTCATTGGTTTCAAAGAACATCTTTATTTCTGCCTCCGTTTATTATTTACCCAGTAGTCATTCAGGAGCAGGTTGTTCAGTTTCCATGTAGTTAAGCAGTTTTGAATGAGTTTCTCAATCCTGAGTTCTAAATTGATGGCACTGTGGTCTGAGAGACAGTTTGTTATAATTTCTTTGCTTTTACATTTGCTGAGGAGTGCTTTACTTCCAATTATGTAGTCAATTTTGGAATAAGTGCGATGAGGTGCTGAGAAGAATGCATATTCAGTTGATTTGTGGTAGAAAGTTCTGTAGATGTCTATTAGGTCCACTTGGTGCAAGCTGAGTTCAATTCCTGGATATCCTTGTTAACTTTCTGTCTCGTTGATCTGTCTAATGTTGACAGTGGGGTGTTAAAGTCTCCCATTATTATTGTGTGGGAGTCTAACTATCTTTGTAGGTCTCTAAGGGCTTTCTTTATGAATCTCAGTGCTACTGTATTGGGTGCATACATATTCAGGAAAGTTAGCTCTTCTTGTTGAATTAATCCCTTTACCATTATGTGATGGCCTTCTTTGTCTCTTTTGATCTTTGTTGGTTTAAAGTCTGTTTTTACAGAGACTAGGATTGCAACCCCTGCCTTTCGTTTTGCATTTGCTTGGTAGATCTTCCTCCATCCCTTTATTTTGAGCCTATGTGTGTCTCTGCACGTGAGATGGTTTTCCTGAATACAGCACACTGATGGGTCTTGATTCTTTATCCAATTTGCCAGTCTGTGTCTTTTAATTAGAGCATTTAGCCCATTTACATTTAAGTTTAATATTGTTATGTGTGAATTTGATCCTGTCATTTTTATGTCAGCTGGTTCTTTTGCTCATTAGTTGATGCAGTTTCTTCCTAGCATCGATGGTCTTTACAATTTGGCATGTTTTTGCAGTGGATGGTACTGGTTGTTCCTTTCCATGTTTAGTGCTTCCTTCAGGAGCTTTTGTAAGGCAGGCCTGGTGGTGACAAAATCTCAGCACTTGCTTGTCTGTAAAGGATTTTATTTCTCCTTCACTTATGAAGCTTAGTTTGGCTGGATATGAAATTGTGGGTTGAAAATTCTTTTCTATAAGAATGTTTAATATTGGGAGCCAAGATGGCTGAATAGGAACAGCTCCAGTCTACAGCTCCCTGCGTGAGTGATGCAGAAGACGAATGATTTCTGCATTTCCAACTGAGGAACTGGGTTCATCTCACTGGGAATTGTCGGACAGTGGGTGCAGAATAGTGGGTGCGCCGAAGCAGGGTGAGGCATTGCCTCACCCGGGAAGTGCAAGGCATCAGGGAATTCCTTTTCCTAGCCAAGGAAAGGGGTGACAGATGGCATCTGGAAAATCAAGTCACTCCCACCCTAATACTGCGCTTTTCCAACAGCCTTAGCAAATGGCACACCAGGAGAATATATCCCGTGCCTGGCTCGGAGGGTGCTATGCCCACGGAGCCTCACTCACTGCTAGCACAGCAGTCTGAGATCAAACTGCAAGGCAGCAGCGAAGCTGGGGGAAGGGCGCCTGCCATTGCCGAGAGGCTTGAGTAGGTAAACAAAGTGGCTGGGAAGCTCGAACTGGGTGGAGCCCACCACAGTTCAAGGAGGCCTGCCTGCCTCAGTAGAATCCACCTCTGGGGGCAGGGCATACCCAAACAAAAGAAAGCAGAAACCTCTGCAGACTTAAATGTCCCTGTCTGACAGCTGTGAAGAGAGTAGTGGTTCTCCCAGCATGGAATTTGAGATCTGAGAATGGACAGACTGCCTCCTAAAGTGGGTCCCTGACCCCCGAGTAGCCTAACTGGGAGGCACCCCCCAGTAGGGGAAGACTGACACCTCACACAGCTGGGTACTCCTCTGAGACAAAACTTCCAGAGGAAAGATCAGGAAGCAACATTTGCTGTTCACCAATATCCGCTGTTCTGCAGCTTCCACTGCTGACACCCAGGCAAACAGGGTCTGGAGTGGACCTCCAGCAAACTCCAACAGACCTGCAGCTGAGGGTCCTGACTGTTAGAAGGAAAACTAACAAACAGAAAGGACATCTACACCAAAACCCAATCTGTACGTCACCATCATCCAAGACTAAAGGTAGATAACAAAGATGGAGAAAAAACAGAGCAGAAAAAGTGAAAATTCTAAAAATCAGAGCACCTCTCCTCCTCCAAGGGAACACAACTCCTCACCAGCAATGGAACAAAGCTGGGTGGAGAATAACTTTTATGAGTCCAAAGAAGAAGGCTTCAGATGATGAAACAACTCTGAGCTAAAGGAGGAAGTTCGAACCCATGGCAAAGAAGTTAAAAACTTTGAAAAACAATTAGACGAATGGCTAACTAGAATAACCAATGCAGAGAGGTCCTTAAAGGACTTGATGGAGCTGAAAACCAAGGTACGAGAACTATGTGACGAATGCACAAGCCTCAGTAGCCGATTCGATCATCCGGAAGAAAGGGTATCAGTGATAGAAGATCAAATGAATGAAATGAAGCGAGAAGAGAAGTTTAGAGAAAAAAGAATAAAAAGAAATGAACAAAGCCTCCAGGAAATATGGGTCTCTGTGAAAAGACCAAATCTACGTCTGATTGGTGTACCTGAAAGTGACAGGGTGAATGGAACCAAGTTGGAAAACACTCTGCAGCATATTATCCAGGAGAACTTCCCCAATCTAGCAAGGCAGGCCAACATTCAAGTTAAGGAAATACAGAGAATGCCACAAAGATACTCCTCGAGAAGAGCAACTCCAAGACACATAATTGTCAGATTCAACAAAGTTGAAATGAAGGAAAAAATGTTAAGGGCAGCCAGAGAGAAAGGTCGGGTTACCCACAAAGGGAAGCCCATCAGACTAACAGCTGATCTCTCAGCAGAAACCCTACAAGCCAGAAGAGAGTGGGGGCGAATATTCAACATTCTTAAAGAAAAGAATTTTCAACCCACAATTTCATATCCAGCCAAACTAAGCTTCATAAATGAAGGAGAAATAAAATCCTTTACAGACAAGCAAATGCTGAGAGATTTTGTCACCACCAGGCCTGCCCTAAAAGAACTCCTGAAGGAAGCACTAAACATGGAAAGGAACAACCGGTACCAGCCACTGCAAAAACATGCCAAATTGTAAAGACCATCAAGGCTAGGAAGAAACTGCATCAACTAACGAGCAAAATAACCAGCTAACATCATAATGACAGGATCAAATTCACACATAACAACATTAACCTTAAATGTAAATAGGCTAAAAGCTCCAATTAAAAGACACAGACTAGTAAATTGGATAAAGGGTCAAGACCCATCACTGTGCTGTATTCAGGAAACCCGTCTCACATGCAGAGACACACATAGGCTCAAAATAAAGGGATGGAGGAAGATCTACCAAGCAAATGGAAAACAAAAAAAGGCAGGGGTTGCAATACTAGTCTCTGATAAAGCAGCTTTCAAAGCAACGAAGATGAAACGAGATAGAGAAGGGCATTACATAATGGTAAAGAGATCAATTCAACAAGAAGAGCTAACTACCCCCTAAATATGTATACACCCAATACAGGAGCACCCAGATTCATAAAGAAAGTCCTTAGAGACCTAGAAAGAGACTTAGACTCCCACACAATAATAATGGGAGATTTTAACACCCCACTGTCAATATTAGACAGATCAACAAGACAGAAAGTTAACAAGGATATCCAGGAAATGAACTCAGCTCTGCACCAAGTGGACCTAATAGACATCTATAGAACTCTCCACCCCATATCAACAGAATATACATTTTTTTCAGCACTACACCACACTTATTCCAAAATTGACCACATAGTTGGAAGTAAAGCACTCCTCAGCAAATGTAAAAGAACAGAAATTATAACAAACTGTCTCTCAGACCACAGTGTAATCAAACTAGAACTCAGGATTAAGAAACTCACTCAAAACTGCTCAACTACATGGAAACTGAACAACCTGCTCCTGAATGACTACGGGGTACATAACGAAATGAAGGCAGAAATGAAGATGTTCTTTGAAACCAATGAGAACAAAGACACAAAATACCAGAATCTCTGGGACACATTCAAAGCAGTGTGTAGAGGGAAATTTATAGCACTAAATGCCCACAAGAGAAAGCAGGAAAGATCTAAAATTGACACTCTAGCATCACAATTAAAAGAACTAGAGAAGCAAGAGCAAACAAATTCAAAAGCTAGCAGAAGGCAAGAAGTAACTAAGATCAGAGCAGAACTGAAGGAGATAGAGACCCAAAAAACCCTTCAAAAAAATTAATGAATCCAGGAGCTGGTTTTTTGAAAAGATCATAAAAATTGATAGACTGCTAGCAAGATTAATGAAAAAGAAAAGAGAGAAGAATCAAATAGACGCAATAATAAATGATAAAGGGGATATCACCACTGATCCCACAGAAATACCAACTACCATCAGAGAATATTATAAACACCTCTATGCAAATAAACTAGAAAATGTAGAAGAAATGGATAAATTCCTCAACACATACACCCTCCCAAAACTAAACAAGGAAGAAGTTGAATCCCTGAATAGACCAATAACAGGCTCTGAAATTGAGGCAATAATTAATAGCTTACCAACTTAAAAAAGTCCAGGACTAGCTGGATTCACAGCCGAATTCTACCAGAGGTACAAGGAGGAGCTGGTACCATTCCTTCTAAAACTATTCCAGTCAATAGAAAAAGAGGGAATCCTCCGTAACTCATTTTATGAGGCCAGCATCATCCTGATACCAAAGCCTGGCAGAGACACAACAAAAAAAAGAGAATTTTAGACCAATATCCATGATGAACATGGATGCAAGAATCCTCAATAAAATACTGGCAAACTGAATCCAGCAGCACATCAGAAAGCTTATCCACCATGATCAAGTGGACTTCATCCCTGGGATGCAAGATGGTTCAACATATGCAAATCAATAAACGTAATCCATCATATAAAAAGAACCTAAGACAAAAACCACATGATTATCTCAATAGACGCAGAAAAGGCCTTTGACAAAATTCAACAACCTTCTTGCTAAAAACTCTCAATAAACTAGGTATTGATGGGATGTATCTCAAAATAGTAAGAGCTATCTATGACAAACCCACAGCCAATACCATACTGAATGGGCAAAAACTGGAAGCATTCCCTTTGAAAACTGGCACAAGACAGGGATGCCCTCTCTCACCACTCCTATTCAACATAGTGTTGGAAGTTCTGACCAGGACAATCAGGCAGGAGAAGGAAATAAAGGGTATTCAATTAGGAAAAGAGGAAGTCAGATTGTCCCTGTTTGCAGATGACATGATTGTATATCTAGAAAACCCCATTGTCTCAGCTCAAAATCTCCTTAAACTGATAAGCAACTTCAGCAAAGTCTCAGGATACAAAATTAATGTGCAAAAATCACAAGCATTCTTATACACCAATAACAGACAAACAGAGAGCCAAATCATGAGTGAACTCCCATTCACATTTGCTTCAAAGAGAATAAAATACCTGGGAATCCAACTTTACAAGGGATGTGAAGGACTTCTTCAAGGAGAACTACAGACCACTGCTCAATGAAAGAGGACACATACAAATGGAAGAACATTCCATGCTCATAGATAGGAAGAATCAATATCGTGAAAATGGCCATACTGCCCAAGGTAATTTATAGATTCAATGCCATCCCCAACAAGCTACCAATGACTTTTTTCACAGAATTGGAAAAAACTACTTTAAAGCTCATATGGAACCAAAAAAGAGCCTGCATCGCCAAGTCAATCCTAAGCCAAAAGAACAAAGCTGGAGGCATCACGCTACCTGACTTCCAACTATACTACGAGGCTACAGTAACCAAAACAGCATGGTACTGGTAGCAAAACAGAGATATAGACCAATGGAGCAGAACAGAGACCTCAGAAATAATGCCGCATATCTACAACTATCTGATCTTTGACAAATCTGACAAAAACAAGCAATGGGATAAGAATTCCCTATTTAATAAATGGTGCTGGGAAAACTGGCTAGCCATATGTAGAAAGCTGAAACTGGATCCCTTCCTTACACCTTATACAAAAATTAATTCAAGATGGATTAAAGACTTAAATGTTAGACCTAAAACCATTAAAATCCTACAAGAAAACCTAGGCAATACCATTCAGGACACAGGCATGGGCAAGGACTTCATGTCTAAAGCACCAAAAACAATGGCAACAAAAGCCAAAATTGACAAATGGGATCTACTTCAACTAAAGAGCTTCTGCACAACAAAAGAAACTACCATCAGAGTGAACAGGCAACCTACAGAATGGGAGAAAATTTTTGCAACCTACTCATCTGACAAAGGGCTAATATCCAGAATCTACAATGAACTCAAACAAATTTACAAGAAAAAAACAAACAACCCTATCAACAAGTGGGCGAAGGACATGAACAGACACTTCTCAAAAGAAGACATTTATGCAGCCAAAAAACACATGAAAAAATGCTCATCATCACTGGCCATCAGAGAAATGCTAATCAAAACCACAGTGAGATACCATCTCACACCAGTTAGAATGGCCATCATTAAAAAGTCAGGAAACAACAGGTACTGGAGAGGATGTGGAGAAATAGGAACACTTTTACACTGTTGGTGGGACTGTAAACTAGTTCAACCATTGTGGAAGTCAGTGTGGCGATTCCTCAGGGATCTAGAACTAGAAATACCATTTGACCCAGCCATCCCATTACTGGGTATATACCCAAAGGAGTATAAATCATGCTGCTATAAAGACACATGCACACGTATGTTTATTGCGGCACTATTCACAATAGCAAAGACTTGGAACCAACCCAAATGTCCAACAACGATAGACTGGATTAAGAAAATGTGGCACATATACACCATGGAATACTATGCAGCCATAAAAAATGATGAGTTCATGTCCTTTCTAGGGACATGGATGAAAGTGGAAAACATCATTCTCAGTAAACTATCACAAGGACAAAAAACCAAACACCGCATGTTCTCACTCATAGGTGGGAATTGAACAATGAGAACTCATGGACACAGGAAGGGGAACATCACACTCTGGGGACTGTTGTGGGGTGGGGGGAGTGGGGAGGGACAGCATTAGGAGATATACCTAATGCTAAATGACGAGTTAATGGGTGCAGCAAAACAACATGGCACATGGATACATATGTAACAAACCTGCACATTGTGCACATGTACCCTAAAACCTATAGTATAATAATAAAAAAAAGATGGATTAAAGACTTAAATGTTAGACCTAAAACCATAAACTTAAACCAAAAATAAAAAATAAAAAAAGATGGATTAAAAACTTAAATGTTAGACCTAAAACCATAAAAACCCTAGAAGAAAACCTAGGCAATACCATTCAGGACATAGGCATGGGCAAGGACTTCATGTCTACAACACCAAAAGCAATGGCAACAAAAGCCAAAATTGACAAATGGGATCTAATTCAACTAAAGAGCTTCTGCACAGCAAAAGAAACCACCGTCGGAGTGAACAGGCAACCTACAGAATGGGAAATAATTTTTGCAATCTACTCATCTGACAAAGGGCTAATATCCAGAATCTACAATGAACTCAAACAAATTTACAAGAAAAAAACAAACAACCCTATCAACAAGTGGGCGAAGGACATGAACAGACACTTCTCAAAAGAAGACATTTATGCAGCCAAAAAACACATGAAAAAATGCTCATCATCACTGGCCATCAGAGAAATGCTAATCAAAACCACAGTGAGATACCATCTCACACCAGTTAGAATGGCCATCATTAAAAAGTCAGGAAACAACAGGTACTGGAGAGGATGTGGAGAAATAGGAACACTTTTACACTGTTGGTGGGACTGTAAACTAGTTCAACCATTGTGGAAGTCAGTGTGGCGATTCCTCAGGGATCTAGAACTAGAAATACCATTTGACCCAGCCATCCCATTACTGGGTATATACCCAAAGACTATAAATCATGCTGCTATAAAGACACATGCACACGTATGTTTCTTGCGGCACTATTCACAATAGCAAAGACTTGGAACCAACCCAACTGTCCAACAACGATAGACTGGATTAAGAAAATGTGGCACATATACACCATGGAATACTATGCAGCCATAAAAAATGATGAGTTCATGTCCTTTCTAGGGACATGGATGAAAGTGGAAAACATCATTCTCAGTAAACTATCACAAGGACAAAAAACCAAACACCGCATGTTCTCACTCATAGGTGGGAATTGAACAATGAGAACTCATGGACACAGGAAGGGGAACATCACACTCTGGGGACTGTTGTGGGGTGGGGGG
>NW_026652278.1:92965557-93028291 GCF_009828535.3 Hylobates moloch
AATGGGAGAAAATTTTTGCAACCTACTCATCTGACAAAGGGCTAATATCCAGAATCTACAATGAACTCAAACAAATTTACAAGAAAAAAACAAACAACCCTATCAACAAGTGGGCGAAGGACATGAACAGACACTTCTCAAAAGAAGACATTTATGCAGCCAAAAAACACATGAAAAAATGCTCATCATCACTGGCCATCAGAGAAATGCTAATCAAAACCACAGTGAGATACCATCTCACACCAGTTAGAATGGCCATCATTAAAAAGTCAGGAAACAACAGGTACTGGAGAGGATGTGGAGAAATAGGAACACTTTTACACTGTTGGTGGGACTGTAAACTAGTTCAACCATTGTGGAAGTCAGTGTGGCGATTCCTCAGGGATCTAGAACTAGAAATACCATTTGACCCAGCCATCCCATTACTGGGTATATACCCAAAGACTATAAATCATGCTGCTATAAAGACACATGCACACGTATGTTTCTTGCGGCACTATTCACAATAGCAAAGACTTGGAACCAACCCAACTGTCCAACAACGATAGACTGGATTAAGAAAATGTGGCACATATACACCATGGAATACTATGCAGCCATAAAAAATGATGAGTTCATGTCCTTTCTAGGGACATGGATGAAAGTGGAAAACATCATTCTCAGTAAACTATCACAAGGACAAAAAACCAAACACCGCATGTTCTCACTCATAGGTGGGAATTGAACAATGAGAACTCATGGACACAGGAAGGGGAACATCACACTCTGGGGACTGTTGTGGGGTGGGGGGAGTGGGGAGGGACAGCATTAGGAGATATACCTAATGCTAAATGACGAGTTAATGGGTGCAGCAAAACAACATGGCACATGGATACATATGTAACAAACCTGCACATTGTGCACATGTACCCTAAAACCTATAGTATAATAATAAAAAAAAGATGGATTAAAGACTTAAATGTTAGACCTAAAACCATAAACTTAAACCAAAAATAAAAAATAAAAAAAGATGGATTAAAAACTTAAATGTTAGACCTAAAACCATAAAAACCCTAGAAGAAAACCTAGGCAATACCATTCAGGACATAGGCATGGGCAAGGACTTCATGTCTACAACACCAAAAGCAATGGCAACAAAAGCCAAAATTGACAAATGGGATCTAATTCAACTAAAGAGCTTCTGCACAGCAAAAGAAACCACCGTCGGAGTGAACAGGCAACCTACAGAATGGGAAATAATTTTTGCAATCTACTCATCTGACAAAGGGCTAATATCCAGAATCTACAATGAACTCAAACAAATTTACAAGAAAAAAACAAACAACCCCATCAACAAGTGGGCAAAGGATATGAACAGACACTTCTCAAAAGAAGACATCTATGCAGTCAACAGACAGATGAAAAAATGCTCATCATCACTGGCCATCAGAGAAATGCAAATCAAAACCACAGTGAGATACCATCTCTCACCAGTTAGAATGGCGATCATTAAAAAGTCAGGAGACAAGTGCTGGAGAGGATGTATAGAAATAGGAACACTTTTACACTGCTGCTATAAACTAGTTCAACCATTGTGGACGTCAGTGTGGCAATTCCTCAGGGATCTAGAACTGGAAATACCATTTGACCCAGCCATCCCATTACTGGGTATATACACAAAGGACTATAAATCATGCTGCTATAAAGACACATGCACACGTATGTTTATTGCAGCACTATTCACAATAGCAAAGACTTGGAACCAACCCAAATGTCCAACAACGATAGACTGGATTAAGAAAATGTGGCATGTATACACCATGGAATACTACGCAGTCATAAAAAAGGATGAGTTCATGTCCTTTGTAGGGACATGGATGAAGCTGGAAACCATCATTCTCAGCAAACTATCACAAGGACAAAAAAACCAAACACTGCATATTTTCACTCACAGGTGGGAATGGAACAATGAGAACACATGGACACAGGAAGGGGAACATCACACACTGGGGCCTGTTGTGGGGTGGGGGGAGAGCAGAGGGATAGCATTAGAAGATATACCTAATATTAAATGATGAGTTAATGGGTGCAGCACATCAGCATAGCACATGTATACATATGTAACAAACCTGCACGTTGTGCACATGTACCCTAAAACTTAAAGTATAATAATAAAAAAAAGAATGTTTAATATTGGCCCCCACTCTCTTCTGGCTTGTACAGTTTCTGCTGAGAGATCTGCTGTTAGTCTGATGGGCTTCCCTTTGTGAGTAACTCAACCTTTCTCTCTGGCTGCCCTTAACATTTTTCCCTTCATTTCAACCTTGGTGAATCCGACAATTATGTGTCTTGGGGTTGCTCTTCTCGAGAAGTATCTTTGTGGCATTCTCTGTATTTCCTGAATTTGAATGTTGGCCTGCCTTGATAGGTTGGGGAAGTTCTCCTGGATAATATCCTGAAGAGTGTTTTCCAACTTTGTTCCATTCTCCCTGTCACTTTCAGGCACACCAATCAAACGTAGATTTGTTCTTTTCACATAGTCCCATATTTCTTGAAGGATTTGTTCATTTCCTTTTACTCTTTTTTCTCTAAACTTCTCACTTCATTTCATTCATTTGATCTTCAATCACTGATACCCTTTCTTCCACTTGATCGAATTGGTTACTGAAGCTTGTGCATGCGTCACGTAGTTCTCGTGTCAGTTTTCAGCTCCATCAGGTCATTTAAGGTCTTCTCTATGCTGTTTATTCTAGTTAGCTTTTCTTCTAACCTTTTTTTCAAGGTTTTTAGCTTCCTTGCAATGGGTTTGAGCATCCTCCTTCAGCTCAGAGAAGTTTATTATTACCGATCTTCTGAAGCCTACTTCTCTCAACTCGTCAAAGTCATTCTCCGTCCAGCTTTGTTCCGTTGCTGGAGAGGACCTGCGATCCTTTGGGGGAGAAGAAGTGCTCTGGTGTTTAGAATTTTCAGCTATTCTGCTCTGGTTTCTCCCCATCTTTGTGGTTTTATCTACCTTTGGTCTTTGATGATGGTGACCTATAAACGGGGTTTTGGTGTGAATGTTGTTTTTTCTGACGTTGATGCCATTCCTTTCTGTTTGTTAGTTTTCCTTCTAACAGTCAGGACCCTCAGCTGTAGGTCTGTTGCAGCTTGCTGGAGGTCCACTCCAGACCCTGTTTGCCTGGGTATCACCAGCGGAGGCTTCAGAACAGCAAATATTGCAGAAGAGCAAAGGTTGCTGCCTGATCCTTCCTCCGGAAGCTTTGTCTCAGAGGGGCCGCTGGCTGTATGAGGTGTCAGTCAGCCCTTACTGGGAGGTGTCTCCCAGTTAGGCTACTGGGGGGTCTGGGACCCACTTTAGGAAGCAGTCTGTCCATTCTCAGATCTCAAACTCCATGTGGGGAGAACCACTGCTCTCTTCAAAGCTGTCCGACAGGGACATTTAAGTCTGCAGAAGTTTCTGCTGCCTTTTGTTCAGCTATGCCCTGCCCCCAGAGGTGAAGTCTATACAGGCAGGCAGGCCTTGTTGAGCTGCAGTGGGCTCCACCCAGTTCGAGCTTCTGAGCTGCTTTGTTTACCTAGTCAAGCCTCAGCAATGGCAGATGCCCCTCCCTCATCCTCACTGCCACCTCTCAGTTTGATCTCGGATTGCTGTGCTAGCAGTGAGCAAGGCTCCATGGGTGTGGGACCTGCCAAGCCAGGCGCAGGATATAATCTCCTGGTGTGCCGTTTGCTAAGACCATTGGAAAAGCGCTGTATTAGGGCAGGAGTGTCCTGATTTTCCAGGTACCATCTGTCATGGCTTCCCTTGACTAAGAAAGGGAATTCCCTGACCCCTAGTGCTTCCTGGGTCAGGCGATGTTCTGCCATTTCGGCTCACACTCCATGGGCTGCACCCACTGTCCAACCAGTCCCATTGAGATGAACTCAGTACCTCAGTTGGAAATGCAGAAATCACCCATCTTCTGGGTCGCTCATGTTAGGAGCTGTAGCCGGGAGCTGTTACTATTCAGCCATCTTGGGTGGTTCCAGGTTGTGTGTTCTTTATGAGAATCTAACACTTGATGATCTGTCACTGTCTTCCATGCCGCACATGGGACCATCTAATTGCAGGAAAACAAGCTCAGGGCTCCCACTCATTCTACATTATGGTGTATAATTGTTTCATTACATATTACAATGTAATAATATAAATAAAGTGAACAATAAATGTAATGCACTTGAATCATCCCAAAACCATCCCCCACCTCGGCCCTGATCCATGGAAAAAATGTTAATTTTGTTCACTTTCTCTGGTGCAAATAAGGTTGAGGACCACTGATCTAGATCATAATTTTTTTTCATGTATTGTGATACTGTAAGCAATGGCCTATACATGTCAAATTCCTCAGCATGGAAGAAGCAACTGCTACAAAAAAGCAAAAAGAGATCATCAGAGACAGCAACATAAAACTAGTCATTGGGCACACACTTCTCAATGATCTAGGTAAGGGCCTCACCAGAGATCCCTAGGTTTGGTTACCCAACAATAAGGACTCAAAAAAGGAGATTAATGGGCTCTTCACCAGGGAACTCATGGCCTGGTGGTAGTGTGCCATTTTGGGCTCAATGGCAGCCTCCTAGGTTCTGCCTAGTGCTGGCCCCTATAACTAATACAAATGCTGCTCTCCTCTTCTCCCATTGAATTTTGAAATGAATTAGAGAGTCCTGCCAATTTTTATGCAAATCTTTTGGCTAAAAAAAAAAAACCAGAAGACAAGACTATGACATGGCCAATGTCCCTATGTCCCCAGTGAGGAATGGAGGCCCTATATCAAAGTTAAAGTTCAAAGTGGACATGGAGAATTTCATTTCTTGGGCCTTTTGCATAATAATGCACAGGTGACTGTGATCCCCAAAATCCCTGGCATGAGAATGAGGTGGAAATAGATAATGTTTTCTGGTTTTCAGTTGGAGGCCACCACCACCAAGATCCTAATCTGACTACAGGTAGGTCTCTTCAAGCCACTACATACTTCCATCATTATGGAACCCATTACTGAATGGGTTATTGTTATGACATATTGTCTATGTCTACCCCTGACTGTATTCACCCCCAGTCCCTGAGGGGAATTGTTGCAATTAGGACCATTTTGGTGGGGTATATAGAAGACTAAACCCACCAGACTACAAGCACCTATTGTCTTTGTCTCTTAAAAACACTATCAACTGTCCTGGGGATTAAAAAAAAAAAAGTCTTCATTGCTGTGCTTAAGGAAGCCAAAGTTCACCATCTGGCCTTTTGCTTAAGGCATTGTGTGCCTGGAAAATAATTGACTATTGGTGGCTCATGCTATAGTTCTGTCTTTGGCACTGGTGTTACCTGACACTATGACTATCACAGAGGCTACTACCCAAGCTGAGGGAAACAGTTATAAAGCAATTGACATTGTAAATGCCCTTTTTGGCATCCTTGTCCACAAAGATGATCAAGATCAGTCTGCCTTACATTAAATGGGCTGCATTACACCTTTAATGTCCTCCTCAAGGCTGTGACGTGAAAACTGCACCACTCCCAGATGAAGCACTGGCCTTCCACTATATTCATCGCATCTTCCACTGGCCCAGACAAAAACACTACCCGGCAAGGGCTGGGTCACTCTCAGCTTTAGTCACTCTCAGCCCCAACAAGTGAAAGGAAAGCCCAGACTAGAGCTCTCACATTCCCTTAATTGGCATCTTCATGACACCATCTATCAGGTTACCAATAAGACCTCTACCCTTAGGTGCAGCCTAAAGATAGGATGTTCTGGAGACCCTCCAGTGACCACATAGGCTGTTTTTCCCCTTGGCCTTCTCTGATGCATTTTGTCATTTGAGTTACACATCTCACCAATCTCTCTGTTTGCCAATTAGAGTCTACGACAGAAGGATACTGCCACATGTCCCAAGGTTCCTGTTGAACACTTGGACCCATAATCTCCTACAGTTGGCTGAAAGCAAACACCCTTTGATAGACTAATGACTTTTATTGGATTTGGTGGACACCAAGCACATGAGCATGCCATAAAATAGTCTCAAGACCAGAAATTCCAACCAAATATTATATGGCTTTTGTTCCCTAGTTATTTTAAGGTATTCACACTGTAAAGTGTAAAATTTCCATAAACTATATGCTCAACTACATATTCATTCACTTGTTTTGCAGCCCACTTATTCCAGTTAAGGTTTGCAGCTCACAGCACAAGGGGGGAACCAGCCCTCGACAGAATGCCATGCCATATCAGGGTGCACTCAGACACATACCCACACTCACTCAGACAGGGACCATTTAGACACTTCAATTTACCTAACATACATATCTTTGGAATGTGGGAGGAAATTGGAGCACCCGGAGAAAATTCATGCAGACACAGGGAAAATGTGCTAACTCCAGACCATGTGCCTGGCTAGGAATCAATTTTTTTCTTATTAACATTATAATCAAACAATGTTGAACAAAATGATGTTATTCAAGGATGTGCCGTACCACATACTATGGTATAGTACATATGGTAAATAATGTGGTACAAACAACTGTAAGTGTAACTGTAAAACAAATTAAACATGTCTATAAATTGACCTGAAGGGATTTCAAAGAATAATGTGAAGGAAAAAAATACCTACAAAGGGGAAAACTTGAATGCCATCTTTGGGGAAGGAAGATGAAGAAATGAGAAAAAAAATAGAGAAGGAAATAGAGAGACAGTTATCTTTACAAAAAGAAGCACGGGAAAGATATAAGAGACAATATTATTGGTTACCTACAAAATGAGGGGAGAGGACTGGGGAAGAAAATATACTCCTCTAAGAATAACTTTTTGCATATACATCGTTTTACTTTTGAAAGTAGTTTCATGTCCTACAGATTTCAAAAACAAAATTAAATCATCAAGGAAAAGAAGGTGGGATGAAAACTAAAAGGAAATGATGAAATGAAATCATTGAAGAAAAAATAAAAACAATAACTCATCAATATAGTATTTGACATAAACCCTCACTATTGGACGTGAGAGGTGGAGGTGGAGTGTAAACAAATCATGAAATCTTTTTAGTTGTTGTTCTAGTATCAATTTGAGAGGAATTAGAATAGGGAGCAAATAACTAAAGGTATTCATGTGGTTCAGAGCTCCAGCTAACTCAGCCTCAGGGTCCATAAAATGGAAAATAGCTTCTTGTTTGGGACTCCTTCCACTGTGAGACAACCCCATCCCATGCCCACTCACACAGTCTACACTGATGCATCTGACCCTTGCTAAGTGCTTTTCTGTGGGGTAAAATGGGACACTGGTAGAGCTGGGGACCTGCCTCTATCTAGGCTATGGCTTTTAATATGCTAGTAAGTGAATAAGGTTAATTGTTACTTTGAGTTTGGCATGTTATCTTAATAGACCAACTCAAAAACTGGCATTTCTGTTTCTGACAAACTACCACAAAGAGCAGGGTGGTCAATGAAGCACAAAGCCTTTCTGGAAGGAACACTTTGATAGGTGCTAGTGAGCCTGCAGGACACTCTCAGTGGAAGGGGGATGGGGAGGCTACTGGATCAATTGCAAGAGACTCAGCATCCCACAGGGCACTCTGCCAGTCATGTCAATCAATCATCTCTCTTAGAAAGTGCCAGCAGACACCATGCGGTTTTCTAGAATGCTAATGTGTTATCTACATGAGCTTTTCAATTCTGACATGGAACAATAGTCTCTTTATCCTCTGATTCACATACCAAGATATCCAATGAGTCAATTGAAAAATCCGGCAGGTGGGCTCTGACAAAGCTAGGGAAGCAATTTTGTGGTTACCGCTCCTGGCCCTAAGTCAATGCGCTCAAAAAAGTTGGAGACTCTGCATACTGAATTGTACCTAATGACTATTCTTAGCCCTAGGCACTCCCCTAAAAATGGTGGACAGCCTGTAATGCAGTCAGTTATTGAGACTCATGCTTTAATGAAAAGCAGATTCCTGATGATCATTTTGCCCAGGAACTAAGAGACGTGGGTAGTGTGCCTTCACAATAAAGCAATAATCTTGTTTAACTTAGGGAGTGAGAGGGGCATATTGTGGAGCTTATCACTACAGAATGCCTTCTTAAGAGGATCTTGACAGTGCCCATATTGCCTAAAGAAGTGCAGGAAAGGGGGACGAATGATGTAAACATCTGAAACCCTCTCCTTCCTCAGTTGGGTACTATTTTTGGCTCTGACAGGATTGCCCACCCATGACGTGTTCCCTGCTACTGGAAAACATGTTTGGGCCATCATCTGCAGAGGCTACAATGGCCTCTTGAGGCACTCCGCTGTCTTTAAGGTCACTGATGGAGTGAGGACAGTTGTGTTCCCTGCTACTGGAAAACATGTTTGGGCCTTCATCTGCAGAGGCTATAATGGCCCTTGAGCCACTCCACTGTCTCTAAGGTCACTGATGGAGTGAGGACAGTAATGACAAGATTTGACCAGATTCAGATCTCTAGTTTCATTTCATAGCCTTTACTAGCTCAATTAAACCTCCTTATAAGATAATGTCAATTAATTTGTGGCACAATTCAGATCTTAACTGACAAATTTCTGGGCATGGAAAAAGCATCTACCACCAAGATAGCAATGAGTGACCAGTGAACAGTGTGACCTAAAAGTGGTAATTTGGCACCCATTCCTGGATGATCTAGTTAAGGGCTCTCCCCAAGAAATATATGAGTCTAGTTAATCAACGATGGAATCTGAAGTAGGACACTGATGGACCTTTCACCAAGAATCTCCTGGCCAGGTAGTGGGCCATGGGTACCAACACACAGCCCCACTAAATCCAGACTGCGATGACCCCTATGACTAATAAAAGTGCTCTTCCCTTTGCACCTCCCAGTGATATTGAAATCAATCAGAGAACCCTCCACTACTTTTGCTCAAACTTCATGCTCTCAAAAATAAAGAAAATTAAGAGTTAGGCCAAGATCCCTATATTACCAGTGGTAATCTGAGAATGTATGGTAAGGTCAGAATTCAAAGGGAAGGTGGGAAGAAATTGCATTTCTAGGGCCATTAGGATACTGGTGCACAGGTGGCTGTGATCCCCACAACCTCTGACACCAGGAACTGGGGAAAAGAAGTAATGCTCTCTGGTTTCGCATCTGAGGACACCACCAAAAGGACCCTTGATCAAACACTACCATGAGAGTATCCTTTCGGACAACTGCAAAACTCCATTTTATTCCCCTCCCCCACCAAATGTGTTGTTGGTATAGATGTATTTTCTATGTGAACCCCCACTTGCATTCATCCCAGTCCCTGATGGAAACTGAGGCATTTAAGGTCATTTTAGTGGGGCATATGGAAGAATGTAAATATCCAGATTAACAGCACCTAGCACCTTTGTTTCCCAGAATAGCTTCCTAGGAAGAAACAGAAATGGCTGTTGTCATTTGTCGAGCTTAATGAAGCAAAAGTTCTCCATGAGACTATTTCTCCATTCAATAACTAAGTAGATCTTGTACATACCCTCAAGTGCATAATGACTCAATTGATTTTGCTGGTCCAATGCTATATTACAGCCCTGGGCACCAAAGACACATGAGACTATAGTTGTCATACAGGATATTTTCCAAACTGAGGGAACTTGTTTGCAACAACTGACACCTCAAATGCCTTTCCATATCTTTTTTTCACTTAGATGTTCAGTTTAACCTTACATAGAATAAGTTGGAAAACATAACTAATATCCTTCCACAAGGCTACCAAACTGCTCTAATATCTGTCATCAACGCATAATGACCTCTAAATAGCCTGGTCCCAAGGGGAGGACTAGCCTTTCATTATATTAATTATATCATTTAAGTGGACTCAAGCAAGGACATCACCCAAAAGGACTGGATGCTCTAATGACTCACCAGCGGCTCTTAACTGGGCCATTAGTTCAGACAAGATACAGTTACCTAGTACCTGGATAAAATCCCTAGGATTGATTTCTAAGGGGTGACATCTCATTCCAGAGGAGACTGCCAAGCTTTGATCCTTTCTGGTCTAACAAATAAAAACAAGCCCAGGCTAGGTGCAATGGCTCACACCTGCAATGCCAGCACTTTGGGAGGCCAAGGTGGGTGGTTCATTTGAGGTCAGGAGTTCGAGACCAGCCTGGCCAACATGGTGAAGCCCTGTCTCTACTAAAAATACAAAAATTAGGCAGACGTGGTGGTGCGTGCCTATAATCTCTGCTACTCGGGAGGCTGAGACAGGAAAATCACTTGAGCCTGGGAGGCGGAGGTTGCGGTGAGCCAAGATCGGGCCACTGCACTCCAGTCTAGTCTGGGCAAGAAAGTGAGACCCTGTCTCAAAAAAAAAAAAAAAAAAAAAAGCCCAGCAGTTACTGGAACTGTTTGGATAAATACGCTCTCATTTTCCCTATGTGGGATCCTTGATGATGTTCATTCATCTATGGGGTTACCAGAAATTCTGTTTAAGTGGGGCCATGACCAAAAGGATGCCCTAGAGTCCCTTAAACAGGTGTCCTAGGTTACCTTTCCCTAGGTTATTATGATCCCCATTTGCTGTTTTGAGTTGCGGACCTTAGCAATATCTTTGCTGATTGGTGCCTATGGAAGAAAGCCACAGGTGAGAGGTGCCCATTAAGTTTTTGGCCCCATAATTACTTTCAGTTGGCTGAAAGGCACACTACTTTGGGGGATACTGTGTGTCCTGTGGTCATGAAATAATCTAAGGGCCAGAAATCTCAAGCAAAATGTATCAATATTCTTCCCTTTTTTCTTTAATTATGGTAGGGTATTCACATTTTAGTCAAAGTTTAAAACTTTTGTGAACCAAAGCAAAAATACCTTCGGATGAACTTACTTTTAAATAATTTAAAGTTATCTTTACTTTTTATACTTACTAGTAATTCTTTGCCCTTTGAGAGTTCTTCGTTCCTTCACCTGCATTTCTGATTTTGACATCGAGTCTTGATGCCTAAGTATAAGATTTTCATCTGGTTCTTTATCGTGAGCTACAGAAAAAGATGCGTTTAGTCCGCTAAATTAAAAATAAATCTATTTGAAATCTATAGATTTCAAATTTACAAGTGTGCAGGGGCATTTTCTCTCATTTTTGTAAAGTTATGAATAAATTACCATAATGTTATATCTACTATGAAAATTGTGAGAAGAGTTTCAATGGGTGTGTGTTGAAACTATCTAATCATATCAATATTCTTGCACTTTGAATATGTTTAATCTTAGTCTCTGGCTTTCTTAGGTTTTTTATATTTTCAATTAATACATATTCATAGACCAAACAATGAAAATGCATATGCACCAGGTTATTCATTACAGCATAATTGCAAATACTCAAAACCACCTAAATGTACAAACATAGATCTGTTGAGTAAAGCATATAAATGATGACAATATCAACTATGGGCTATAATGTGGTCCAAAAAACTGTATATACAGTTACAAAAGGAATGAAAAAGATCCCTACAAACTGACTTGGTGATATTTCTATGAAATAATGTTTAGTGGAAAAAAATCAAAAGAGAGAATATCTAGTATACTATCTTTTAAGTAAGAAAGAAGAGGAAATAAGAAAAATATGAGGAGATATCTATGTTTATTAAATAAACACAGAAAGATAAACCAGAAAACAAAGTAGTTTGTTACCAAGTCACTGCAAACACTGCTTGCTGAGTTGCACCCAATGACTATTGTTAACTCTAAATATGTCCCTGGCATGAACAGACAGCCTATGATGACACAATTGTTTGAGATTTATATTAAATTTGAAAGAATAAAGATCTCTCAGGTTCACCTCACCAGTGACCTGAGGAGTTTATAGGAACTTGAGTAGTTTGCTTCTACCATAAAGGAGGTAATCGTGTTAAGACAGTGTGCAACAGTGGCACCATGTATAGTGTGTCACAACACAGCCCCTCGTTCTGAGTGCCCTAAAAGTGTCCAAGGAAGATGAGGAAGGGTGGCAGGGAAAAAAAAGAGATATGAGCACTAGAGACACTCTCCTTTCTCTACAGGCTATCATTTGTTTTCTGAAAGTTTGGCCCACTCATGATGAGTTCCCTGACACTGCAAGCATTGTCTAGTTACTCAACAATGAAGTCTCAAAGAAGAGCTTGATGGACTCCCCACTAAGGATCTTCTGGCCAGGCAGTAGGGCATAGGGCCAATATACAGCCCCACTAGAGTCAAAATGGTGATGATACCTATAACTAACACATGTGCTATTTTCTCTACCCATCACAGTGATCTTAAGATGAATCAGAGAACATGGTCTGTGTTTACCCAGAAGTCTCAGCTTTCAAAACAAAACAAAATTAGGGGTTAGGCCAACGTCCCTATTTCCACAGTGGCACCTGAGGATGTATACCAAGTCAGAGTTCAAAGAGGTCATAGTGTAGAATTGCATAACTCGCATCATTTGAATACTAGTTTGCCAATGATTTATCTCCACAATCTCTGACACCAGGATGAGGGTGAAACAGATAATGCTATATGGTGTGAGGTCTGAAGCCACCAAAAACATGACCCTTACCCAAACACAACTATGGGTGGGTCCCACTGGGCCACTACAAACCTCCATTTTTATGATTCCCTCTACTGAATATATTATTGATATAGACGTATCTTCTGTGTGAATCCCCAATCACATCAGCCTCAAGCCCTAAGGCGAACTACTGCGGTTAAGGTCATTTTAGTGAAGCAGGTGGAAGACTGTAAACTTCTAAACCACAAGTGTCTAGATATTGGTCTCCAAAAATTACCTGAGGGAGAAATAGAAATCGCTGCCCTTATTGCTTAGCTCTTCATGATCATGAAGCCAAAGATGTTCATGAGACTATTTCTCCATGCAATAACTAAGTTGGCCTGTGTATCACCTTGGGTGCCTATAAACTCCATTGATTATGGGAAGCTTAATGCTATGGTACTTCTTAGAACACTGATATGACCTGACATTGTGACTGTCCATAAAGGTAATTACCCAAGCTGAGGGAAGTAGGTATAAAGCAATTGACACAGCAAATGCCCTTTTCAGCATTCCTGTCCACACAGATGATCAGGAACAGTTTGTCTTATATGGAACAGGTTGCGATACATCTTTAAAATCCCTCCACAAAACCATGATCTGGAAACAGTTCTGTTCCTATTAATCTTCTACGACATTGATGACTCCCTACTGGTAGGGAGTAGGCCAAGGCAAGTCCACTACCCAGCAAGGACTGGATGTTGTATTGGCCCACATGCAGCAACATGGCTGGGCCATTAATACATAAAAAGTACAAAGACCTTGTTACCCAAGAGGAATTCCTGGGAGTAAACTAGAAAGAGAAAACATGTCTCACTCCTGAGGAGGTAACTGTCAAACTATGGTCCCTCTCTATTGTAACAAATACACAAGAGGCCAAGCAATTTGTGAGCCTATTCTGCTACTGGCAGCTCCCTTGATGGAATCCTGATTGCAATCATTTTAAAGTTACCAAAAAGGCCTCTACCTTGGAGCAGGCCCCAACCAACAGAATGCCCTGGAGTCCATCCAACAGGCCTCCTATGCCACTGTTCCCCTTAGCATCTCTGATCTTTATTTGAGTTAAAGGTCTCGGCAAACTTTCACTGATTGATGCCAAATGGAAACAGCTTACTGAACAGGTCAGTGGAATAAATTGGGCTTTTGGACCTGTAACTTCCTAGAGTTGTATAAAAGGTACACACTCTTTGAAAGACAATTATTGGCCTGTTATTGTCCTTGGTGAATACTGAGCACATGATCATGGCTACAAAATACCGTTACAACCAGAAATACTAACTAAAAGTAATAAATACTCTAGCTTTTGTTCTCTAGTTATCTTATGGTATTCATACTTTAAGTTCAAGGTAAAATTTCTGTAAATTCAATATTCATGAACCGAAGAAAAATATCTTTGCTGTGACTAATTTAAAATAATGTAAAGTTATGTGTAATTTTTATACTTACTGGTGAGTGGTTGCTCTGTAGAAGTTTCTTGTTTCTTTACTTGCAATTTGGTTTTTGACAATGATTCTTGATGTTCAACTACAAGCCTTTCATTTGGTACTTCATTATGAGCTACATAAAGAAAATACATTTATTTCACTAAATAGAAAAATGGATCTGTTGTGAAATTTCTGTATTTCAAATTTATAAAACATTTACATGAGCAATCTCTGTCACTTCTACAAAGTTATAACTAAATTACAATAATAATAGATTTGATGAGAAAATGCTGAAAAGAAATTTAATGGCTGTATGTTGATGCTTTCTCACTTTATAAACATTTCTAGGAATCATATATAGTTAGTCTATATTTTTCCTAGATTATTTATATTGTATAGATCATATAGATGTCATAAACCAAACAATAAAAATACATATGTACAAGATTATCATTATGGCATTATTTGTAATTACAAAATACTCAAAACCACATAAATGTTCAAGCATTGGATATTGGTTGAATAAGCCAATGTATACACCATAAAGTTCTAGGGGTGTCCAAGAGAGAAAATACAGTCATGGATTCTTAGTTTCTGCTTCTGGTTGAGCCAGTAAAGCCCCTTTCTCATTCCTCTTTTCCGCTTATCACTAGAGACAAACTAAAAACCATGGCTTTGGGCTGCTAAAAGCCTAAAACAAAACAGAACAGAATGACAACAACAACAAAATAAGGCAGGTTGGACAAGCTTGCTATAAACTATAGTATAATGAAAGTTATGGTTAATAATGTGGTACAATAGCTATACATAGAGTTGTAAAAGCAATTTAAAAAAATCTCTATAAACTGACCTGTAGGGATTTCCAGGAGACAATGTTAAGTGAAAAAAAAAAAAAAATCCAAAAAAGAGAAAACTTGTAAGCCACCGTTAGGTAAGGAAGAAGGATTAAAAAAAGAAAGAAAGGAAATTAGAAAGATACTTAGCTTTACAAAATGAAACAGGTGAAATGTAAGAATACAATATAGTTGATTACCTACAAGATGAAAGAGGGAGAACTAGGGAAAGAATGGAACTTCTCTAAGTATACCTTGCATATTTTTTACTTTTGGAATCAGTTTCAGGTTTCATATATTTCAAAAAAATAAAATTAAATCACAAAGGATAAGAAGAAACTAAAACTGAAAGCAAATTTAGTGAACCTATTAAAGGGAAAAAAGAACTCATACAGGTAAATCATCAATACAATACTTAACATATGCCCTAATACTTGGGCAAGTGTATGGAGAAGAGACGGTACACACATCACAAAATATTTTCAGTAGGTTTGTTTTTCTAGAAGTATGCGCTAAGCAATTCTAAAATAATTTTGGAACTGCAATACATCTAGATTTTAAGACCAACATGGCTGACTAGAAGCAGCTAGTGTGAACTGCTTTCACAGGAGAGAAGACAGAGTGGCAAGTAAACTTACAAATTTGTAAGTGGCAAGGGGCTTTTCAACTGGATCATCCAGGAGGCCATCTTGGGATTCATCAAGGAAGTAGTGGTGACCCATGGAGAGCAGAGAGGAGTGAAACAGGACAGCTACCTGCCTGGGATTGGCACAGAGCCAAGGCAGGCTCCCCACCGTGGGGAAAGAGTGAGTGCTTGAGAGTCCCTGGGGACACATACCTCTGCCAGGAACCTTTGCAAACCTAGGCACAAGAGATCCTGCCCAACCCTACTCCCTGGGGCCCCCAGACTGACACAGAAAGCTGCATGGAGTCTTGGCAGAGCCGCTGTTCAGGCCCATGTGGAGCTCCAAGGGCTTTGGATTCCTGAGCACCCTGGGACCAGCTGCCATAGCTCTGCCAACAAGGGAGGCAGGGATCTCCCATGCGCCCCAGGATAAGGGCCCCATCTAGGATACTGAAATGTGGACAGACTGTAGGCCTCACCTCTGGGGCACCTTGCCAAACAAAGCCAACTGGCCTAGGTCCCCAGCACAGCTACCCACCTCACCCCCACCCCCCAACCTGATCACCTGAGCTGGCTGCAGCTCTGCATTTCTCTGAGGCAGAGATTCCAGAGGTAACACAATAGGCCCACAGCTTTTGCCACTGCCATAGTCCCCCCAGTCCCCGTTGCCCTGAGGCTAGGGAGAGAGTATAGAGCTCAAAAGCTATCTCGTGCCTCCAATAGGCGACATGTGCCATAAAGAAAAACAGCCAGACTGTTTTCCATGCAGGTCCCAGGCCTTGCTACTCCTTACTAAGCAGGGCCTTCCGACCTTGGCCCTCAACGCAGCCACCCTACTTCTGCCTGATCACTTCCATCTGTGGCAGCTCTGTGTTTCTATGGGGTGGAATTCCCATTGGCAACTGGCAACCAGCCCCTCTGCCATTGCTGCTGCAGCAGTACTCACCAGCAAGGTGAAAGATCTCTACAATGAGAATTACAAAGCACTGCTAAAATAAATCAGAGATGACACAAAGAAGTGGAAAAACATTCTGTGCTCATAGACAGGAAGAATCAATATTGCTAAAATTGCCATACTACTCAGAGCAATTTACATATTCTATGCTATTCCTATCAAACTACTAACAACTTTTTTTTACAGAATAAGAAAAACCTATTCTAAAATTCATATGGAGCAATAAAGAGCCCAAATAGCCAAAGCAATCTTCAGCAAAAAGAACAAAGTGCAAGATAGCACACTACAGAATTTCAAACTATTCTACAAGGTTACAGTAACCAAAACAGCATGGTGGTGGTATAAAAACATACACGTAGACCCAGGAAACAGGTCAGAGAACTCAGGAATAAAGCCACACACCTACAACCATCTGATCTTTGAGAAAGCTGGCAAACCAAGCAACAGGGAAAGGACTTTCTATTCAGTAAGTTGTGCTAGGATAACAGGCTAGCCACATGCAGTAGATTGAAATTGGACCCCTTCCTTTCACCACATAAAAAAATAAACTCAAGATGAATTAAAGACTTAAATGTAAAACTCAAAAATATAAAACTCTGAAAATTAACCTAGGGAATATCATTCTGGAAGTAGGACTTGGCAAAGATATCATGAGAAAGATGATAAAAAAGCCACTGCAATAAAAACAAAATTTAACAAAATTAACAAGTAGGATCTAATTAAAAATTAAAAATTAACAAGTAGGATCTAATTAAACTAAAGAGCTTCTGCAGAGCAAAAGAAACTATCAATAGAGCAAATAGACAACCTACAGAATATGAGAAAATATTCTCAAACTATGGATCTAACAAAGCTGTAATATCCAGAATCTACAAGGAATTTAAACTAATCAACAAGCAAAAACCAAAGAACCCCATTAAAAATGGGGAAAGGATATGAACAGACACTTATCAAAAGAAGATATACATGCTGCCAACAAGCATAGGAAAAACGCTTAACATCACTAATCATTAGAGAAATGCAAATCAAAACCACAATGAGATACCATCTCACACCAGTCAGAATGGCTACTACTAAAAAGTCAGAAATAAGAGATGCTGATGAGGTTGTAGAGAAAAAGGAAGGCTTATACATTGCTGATGGGAATGTAAATAAGTTCAGCCACTGTGGAAAACAGTTTGGAAATTTCTCAAAGAACTTAGAACTACCATTTGATCCAGCAACCCCATTACTGTGAATAACCCCAAAAGAACATAAATCATTTTACCATAAAGACACATGCATGTGCATGTTCATCACAGCACTATTCACAGTAGCAAAGACAGAATCAACGTGCTCATCAACAGTGGAATGAATAAAGAAAATATGGTGCATATATACCATAAATTGTATCCTTTGCAGCAACATGGATAAGGCTGGAAGGAAATTATCCTAAGGAAATTAACACAGGCACAGAAAACAAAATACCACATGTTCTCTCTTGTAAGTGGGTACACTTAAACATTGAGTACACATGGACACAAAGAGGGGAACAATAGACACCAGGGCTTACTTGAGGGTGGAGGGTAGGAAGAGTGTGAGGACTAAAAAACTACCTGTTAGGTACTATGCTCACTACCTTGGTGACAAAATCATTTGTACATCGAACTCCAGCAATACACAATATAGTCATGTAATAAACCTGCAAGTGTACCACTTGAACCTAAAATAAAAGTTGAAAAATAATAATGATGCTGATACAATTGAGTAATTGTGTTGTGGACTAGTCAGGATTCACACAGAAGAAGAAAGAATATACATATATGAAATGGAGAAAGACAAGAACAACCTCTAAGAAAATGAACTGGAATTTAAGGTGTCCAAGAGATTTGCCATGAATTCTAAACATGACTTTACAGGTATATATCCATGTTTATATGCACTTGTATATGTATGCAGACGTGTGTATGAAGCTGTGTGTGTGTGTGTGTATATATATATACATATATATATATATAAATATAAATACACTGAAGAATCCAACTTCAGGCCAACCCTGCTATTGTGTGATCTTTCAAGTTCAATCATGGACAGTTACAAAGGCATTACCTGGCAATTATCATAGAGATTCCCAACACAAAAGAGACCTGAGGTAAGATTTGTGTACTGCAGGCATAGGAGGTAGTTGCAGTCTTGAATCAACTCCTCTCCCCTTGGCCAACCAGGCTCTTGGGCATATAACATTTTTAGTCTAGTCGCCTTAAGTTGAAAACCTCTTTATAGGGGAGAGTGGGGGCTTGACTGTATTGTTCAGACAGTAGCTGTATTGTGACAAACAATGACTGTATTGTTCAGTCACTGCCTCTGCCCAGACCACCTATGGTGTGAGGTAGTGAGGTAGAGGAAATCCTTAAAGAAACTTTTCTCAGTTCTGACTCAGTATTGTGGACTTAACCAATCCTAGCCTTCCCCACCACTACCTCCCACAGACACAGGTCCAGTCAATTGGCCCACCACAAAATTCAGCTGTTAACTGACAAATTACTAGGCTGAAATAGCAGCTACTTCCAGCACAGCAATTACTTACTAGCTGAGAGAGTGATGAAAAAAAAAATAGTAACTGAGGACTAACTCCTGGAAAATCTGAGCAAAGGCTTTCTTGAAGAGATCTTTTGTTACTGAAAATGGAATCTCAAAGGAGGAGACTGATGGGGCTCTCCATGAAAGCACTCAGGGACATGTAGTAACCAAGGGGTGCTCATTGACTAGAGTACACATCGTAATAGTTCCTATGACTAAAACAAGTGTTATCACTCAGCTTCTTCCAGTGAATCTTTAAATAAGTCAGAGAGCCTGGTGAAACTTACCCCAAATTCTCTCAGTTTTCAAAAGTGAACGAAAATATGGAGTAGATCAGGTCCTTATGTCCCCATTACCCAAGGACCTCTGCTAAGAAAAGTAATGAATTGGGAGATGGGAAAGTACACTTTTTAAGCATTTTGAATAGTGGTGTCAAGATGACTGTGATCTTGACAACCCTTGACGCAAAGATGACAGGCAAATAGATAATGCTGTCTGGTTTTTGGTCTGAGGCCAACATCAAGAGGACCTTTACCCGGGTAAGAAAATATGTGTGTCCCCAGGGCGGGGAACATCATATACCAGAGCCTGTCGGCGGGAGGGATAGCATTAGGAGAAATAGCTAATGTAAATGATGAGTTGATCGGTGCAGCAAACCAACATGGCACGTGTATACCTATGTAACAAACTTGCATGTTGTGCACATGTACTCTAGAACTTAAAGCATAATAAATTAAAAAGAAAAGAAAGAACATATGTGTGTCCCTATGGGCCAACATAAAGTTTCATTGGTATGGCCCCAACTAATGAAGATCTTATGAATATGGATATATTATCTACGTGCAACCCCACTGACTTATCCAAGTCCTCATGGAAGGCTTATTTCCTTATTATTCCTTAACTTATTGCTGCAGTTAGAACCATTTCAGCAGGGCACAGGAAGACTGTGAACCTGCCCAATGTCCTATACTTAGCACCTCTGTCTCCCAAAATCTGTCTAGGAATAAAAAAGAAACAACTGCCTTCTTTGCTGAAGTTAATATAGAGAAAGTCTCCTTGAGATTATATCCTCATTCAATAACTCAGTACATATAAGTGTAGGGCCTTGGATCAATAAAAGATTTTCAATTGATTTTGGCTGTTCAATCCATACAACAGCTCTTTGGCCTTTGTCAATGGTATCTGACATTGTAAACAAAATAGAAGCTATTGTCTAGAGTGTGAAAACTTATGTAACAACACTGCACATGCCCCATTCAGTATCTATTTACATAGAGATGATTAGGATCAGTTTACCCTTGTATGGAATGGATAAAATTGACCACTAATATACTTAATTCTCTATCTGTCTTCAATGCATAAACCATAACATAGAAAAGGTCTCACTACCAGAGGAAGGACTAGCCTTCTAATCCATTCATGACACCATCCCAAACATGAAACCCCCCAAATAGGACTGGATGCTCTGTTGATGCGCAGGTGATAACTCTCTAAATCATTATTACAAAGTACAAGTACCTAGTACTCAAGTGTAATTCCTGAGCATTATCTGTAAGGGGAATGTTGTCTTATTCCATGTGATAATACTGGCTCTGGCTCTCTCTGATCAAACAATTAAAAAGAAGATTAATGAGACTATTCGACTACTTACACTCTTGTATTGCCCATGTGGCAATCTTAATGCCATCCAACTACGGGGTTAGAAGAAAGTTGTTTCCTTTAAATGTGCCACAATCAGGAGGATGGCCTGGAGGTCCTCCAACAAGCAACCCAAACAGCACTACCCCAGACCACTCTGATATCCATTTACTGTTTGAGTAAGAGGTCTTCTGTTTGCCAATTGGAGGTTATGGCAGAAGGACACTGCCACAGGTCAGAGGAATCTATTGGGCTTTTGACCCTGTCATTTTCAGAAATGCCTGAAAAGTATATACCCTTTAAGAGACAATTATTGGACTTTTATCAGGCTTTGGTGAATACTGAGCACACAACCCATGCTTGTGAAATCATCTCAAGACAAGAAATTCCAACCAAAAGTTATCAATATTTTTGTTTTCTAATTATCTTAGAGTATACATGCTTTAGGTCAAAGTTAAAAATTTCTATGAAACATATGCCCAAATACATATTCATGAATCAAAAAAAATTTCTGCTAAGTTGAACTTAAAATAAATTAAAATAGGGGGATTGATGTAAGTAAGATTGTGGAATAGGAGGCCCAGCCCTCATTCTTCCACAAAAATGAAGACTTAACAACCAGACTAGGATAAAATTACCTTTATGAGACCTCTGGAATTCAAATGAGTGGCTACAGCACAGCAGTGGAACACAGAAACAAGGCAAAAGTGCAATTAAAGGATAATAAGAACAGTTTCAACTCTACTCATGTCACACCTCCCCCAAGCTGTCACAGCACAGTGCCAAGAGAGATCTCCTGGGATTTTCAGTTTTCCTGTGGGGGATAAACTGAGCATTGGACTTTTCCCAGCCTGTTATGGTATAAACTGAGAGGCCTGCTTATATTGCACCGCAGTCAAAACACTCAGGGAATCAGCATGGCTAGATCACCTGAAGGTAGCTAAAAACCAAAAAAAAAAAAAAAAGGCAGGAAGAGGGGTGGTCAGAAGCTCTCAAGAAATAGTATGGACCCAATAGCTGACATACAAATCACAGCAGCAGGCTTGCCCACAAACCCTGAGAGCCAGCACTCCTGTGGACCCTGACAGCTGACCTGCCCATGAACCCTGCTAATGGACCCACACAAACTCTGGCTGGGCTGTCTAGTGAAGGGCCAAAGCTAGCATGTAAAGATGCTTCTTTAAATGCACATACATCAATGAAAATACAAGGATCATGAAGAATCAGGGCAATACAACCCCACCAAAGTAACAAAATATAGCTCAAATAAGAGATTCTTAAAAATGGAGATCTATGACCTTCCTGACAAAGACATAAAAATAACGGCCTTAAACAAGCTCAGTGAACTAAAATAGAACACAGATAGACAACCAAATAAAATTAGGGAAACAGCACATGAACAAAAAATGAGAGGTTCAACAAAGACTTACCAACCATAAAAATGTAAACCAAACAGAAATTCTGGAACAGAGGAACACAATGAATAAACTGAAAAATTTCATAGATAGCCTCAAAAGCAGACTTTATTAAGCAGAAGAAAATAACAAAGCAACAAACTCTAAGACAGGTCCTTTGAAATTTCTCATTATGAGAAACAAAAATAAAAATAATGAAAAAGAGTGAAGAAATCCTATAAGATGTGTGGGATACCATCATGTGAACCAATATATGCATATGGAAGTCCAAGAAGAAAGAGAGGGAAAATGGCAGAAGGCTTATTTAAAGAAATAATGAATACAGTTTTTTTCAAATCTGAGGAGGAAAATGGACTTCCAGATACATGAAACACAAAGGATCCTAAATAGGTTGAATCTTAAGAAGTTTACACTGAGACACATTGAATTGTCAAAACTCAAAGAAAATTTTGAAAATGGAAAGAAAAAAATGACATCACATACAAGATAAACCCATAAAACTATCAATAAGCTTTTCAGCAGAAACCTTGCAGGCCAGAAGAGAATGAAATAATATATTCAAAGTACTGAATGAAATAAATGTCAACCAAGAATACTACGCCCAAAAAAATTGTGCTTTAAAAGTTAAGCATAGATACTTTTCCAGACAAACAAAAATTCAGGGAGTTAATCAACACTAGACCAGCCTTACAAGAAGTGATAAAGGGAATTATTAAAGTTGAAATGAAAGGATGCTCAACAGTAACACCAAAGTGTATGAAAGTATAAATATCACTAGCAAGTAAATATATTGATAATCAGAAAATAATGTAATACTGTAATAGTGGTACATGAATCATTTTAACTCTAGTATAAAAGTCAAAAGCAAAAGTATTAAGGATAACTATAATCACAAAAATTGGCTAATGGATACAGAATATAAAGTAATTTTTGACATCAATAACAAAAAATGGGGGTGGAATAAAAATGTAAAATTTTTGTATACAATTGAAGTTAAGTTGTTAACAATTTAAAATAGACCATTTTAACTGTATTTTACTCAAACCTCATGGTAATCATAAAGTAAAACCTATATCAGACACAAAAAAGATGAAAAGAAAATAAAGTATATCATTATAAAAAGTCATCAAATCACAAAGGAAAACGAAGAGGAAGATAGGGTACAGCTATAAAACAGGCAGAAAACAATGTAATTGCAACAGTAAGTCTTTGCCTAGCAATAATAATTTTAAATATAAATAGGTTAAACTTACCATTCAAAAGATATAGAGAAGCTGAAAGGATGAGAAAAGCAAGATCCAACTATATGCTATTTGCAAGAGACTTGCTTTAGAGTTAAGGACAAACTGAACTAAAAGTGAGGGGCTTAAACGCTAAAACGGAAGGAGAGGAAAAGATATCCCATGCAAATGGTATCAAAAAGAGAGCAGAAGTGGCTGTACTTAGATAACTAAGATGTCAAGTAAAAGATTATAAGAGACAAAAAAAGGTCACCACACAAAAATAAAAGGGTCAATTCACCATTAAAATGGGAGACAGAGCAAGACTCCATCTCAAAAATATATATATGTATATAACAATGATAAATATACCTGTGTCCAACATCAGAGCACATAAATACATAAGAAAAATAATAACAGGTATGAAGAGAGAGATTTCAATACTCCAGTTTCAAAAATGGATAGATCATCCAAACAGAAAATCAATAAACAACAGATCCAAACAACATTATAGACCAAATGGACCTAACAGTCATTTAAAGAACATTCCATCCAAAAGCAGCAGGATACACACAATTCTCCTACACACTGAGATATTTACAGGATAAAACACATGCTATATCACAAAACAAGTCTTAAACATTTAAGAAAATTAAAACCATTATAAGATTATTTTCCAGTTACAATGGTATGAAACTAGAAATCAGTAATGAAAGAAAAATGGAAAAAAATCACAAATACATGAAAATTAAACCACAAATTTTGAACAACCATTGGATCAAGGAAGAAATCAAAAGGGAAATTAGAAACTATCTTGAGATTTTTAAAAATCCACAAAACTAAAATATACCAAAACTTACAGCAGGATGCAGCAAAAGCAGTACCATAAGGAAACTTGATAATCACTATAAAAAATATTTCAAATGAACAACCTAACTTTACACTTCAAGGAAAAAGAAAAATAAGAAACTAAAGCCAAAGTTCACAGAAAACAAAATAAAATTGGAACAGAAATAAATAAAATAGGTAACAAAAAAATAGAAAAAATTGATGAAAATGTGAGTTTGGTTTTTGAAAAGATAAAGAAAATTGACACACTATTAGCTAGATTAATTTTTAAAAAGAGAAGACTCAAATAAATAAAACTAGATGAAAGAGGAGACACTATAATTGATGCCATGGAAATGAGAAAAGATCACAAATGACTATTATGAACAATTTATGGACCAACAGATTGGACAACACAGAAGAAATTGTTAAATTCCTAGAACCTACCAATAACCTACCAAGACTGAATCAAGAAAAAATGGAAAACTTGAAAAGGTCAATAGTAAATAATAAGACTGATTCATGGTTTTCATGTTGGGAGATTCTGGTTACTGGTTCAGTCTATTTGTTATTGATTTTTTAATGTAGAAAACCCTAAACTACACGCACGCACACACACACACACACACGTGCGCACAATGGTTAGAACTAATAAACAAATTCAGTAAAGGTACAGAATATAAAATTAACATACACAAATTGGTTTTGTTTTAATATATTAACAATGAGCTATCCAAAAAGGAATTCAAAATCAATCCTACTTACAATCACATCAAAAAGGAAAAAAATACTTAGCAATAAACTTATTCAAAAGGCAAAAGGCTTGTACACTGAAAACAATAAAATATTGCTGAAAGAAATTAAAATGGAAAGATATCTTTTGTTCAAAATAGAAAAATTAATATTGTTAAAATGCCCATACTACCCAAAGTGATGTATAATTCCTATCAAAATACCAATGGCACACTTTTACAGAAATCAAAATAACAATTCTAAAATTCATATGGAACCAAAAAAAACCAAATAGTCAAAGCAATCTGGAGCAAGAAAAAAAAACTAGAGGCATCATACTTCCTGATTTTATAACACATTACAAAGCTTATATTATAGTAAGTCAAAAATATGTACTGACATAAAAGACATATACACCAATGTAACAGGGAGTCCAGAATTAATCCCTATGCACATATTGTGAACTGATCTTCTGCAAGGGTGGTAAGAATACACAAAAGGGAAAGCATAGTCTCCTCAATAGCATTGGGGAAACAGAGTATCCACATGGAAAAGAATGAAATTAAACCCTTATCTTACACTATACACAAAAAATCAACCTTAGTAAAGTGGTTTAAAAAATAAATAAGGTAGGACAGCACCAAGATGGCAGAGGAGATAGCAACCTTCCTCCTTCCTGCTATGAAACAAATATAGATACCTTTCACAAACTACAATAGCCCAGAGAGGTGTCATGGGCCCATTAATGAATCTGTAGCAACACAGTGGAACACAATGTCCAAGTAGAAAGGATCCCTGGTGAAGTCAGCATATCTTAGACACCAGGAGATAGCTAGGAGCAAAGAAGAAAGGTGGAGGCTATGGGCATCAGCCATGCCGCTGGAACCACCATGGTTCCCAATGGCCTGATCCACCCAGGACACTACCATTTCTTTCTACTGAGGTAACCAAGAGCCATCCCCACCAGGAAACCCCAGAAAGGGTGATGTGTCTGTACACTCTACCTCGAAACAAGAATCAGCACTGTTAAGCCACTATTGGGAAAGCAGTCACCACCTCCTCTAACCCCATGTGTGCCCTGACCCAAAACATAGCCACTCTGCAAGTAACCACATTCCAGACCTGGGTTTTGTGTCTACATTGAACTCACCCACATCTCAGACATTGGGAATCACTGTCACAGCAAGGTAGTTTGCACTTCAAATCCCAGAGCCACACATTCACTGTGTGTGCCCATGCTCCAGGCACTGGTTTAGCCACCATAGAGAGCTGGACTGTGCCCCAACTCCAGAACAGCTCAAACAGTGTGGATATCAATATTCTCATTCTTAGCTGCCCAGCTATTTCACAGGAATCTGCACCTTGATTCTGTTACCAAGGTGGCAGCAGAGGTGCATGTGCCCTGGGCATAAGTGCTGTTACTGCCCTGGGTCCCAGAACCATGCTCCTTCCACACATTCCTGTGCTTCACATCTCAGTTCTGCAGCCACTCCATTGGCACCACTAATCAAATACTCATGCCACTACCAATGCAAGCAAGCTGACAAGTCACACCTGGAACCAAGAGGGATTTTATCAGCAAAAACTTCCCCACTGAGAGAAAAAGAAATCAGAAGAACTTTAATAGTCATTGCCACTGAAGACCACAATAATCTTTGCCACAATTGCAAACATTCACAGCATTGGCTGCTGAGGATCCTCGAAATCTTTGTAATCACCAACCTCAGCTCCCAGAGCTACACAAAGGTGACACAACTCTCAACTTCAGCAAAGTCTCAGGATACAAAATCAATGTACAAAAATCACAAGCATTCTTGTACACCAATCACAGACAAACAGAGAGCCAAATTATGAGTGAACTCCCATTCACAATGGCTTCAAAGAGAATAAAATACCTAGGAATCCAACTTACAAGGGATGTGAAGGACCTCTTCAAGGAGAACTACAAACCACTGCTCAATGAAATAAAAGAGGATACAAACAAATGGAAGAACATTCCATGCTCATGGGTTGGAAGAATCAATATGGTGAAAATGGCCATACCGCCCAAGGTAATTTATAGATTCAATGCCATCCCCATCAAGCTACCAATGACTTTCTTCACAGAATTGGAAAGAACTACTTTAAAGTTCATAGGGAACCAAAAAAGAGCCTGCATCACCAAGTCAATCCTAAGCCAAAAGAACAAAGCCGGAGGCATCACGCTACCTGACTTCAAACTATACTACAAGGCTACAGTAACCAAAACAGCATGGTACTGGTACCACAACAGAGACATAGATCAATGGAACAGAACAGAGCCCTCAGAAATAATGCTGCATATCTACAACTATCTGATCTTTGACAAACCTGACAAAAACAAGCAATAGGGAAAGTATTCCCTATTTAATAAATGGTGCTGGGAAAACTGGCTAGCCATATGTAGAAAGCTGAAACTGGATCCCTTCCTTACACCTTATACAAAAATTAATTCAAGATGTATTAAAGACTTACATGTTAGACCTAAAACCATAAAAACCCTAGAAGAAAACCTAGGCAATACCATTCAGGACATAGGCATGGGCAAGGACTTCATGTCCAAAACACCAAAAACAATGGCAACAAAAGCCAAAATTGACAAATGGGATCTAATTAAACTAAAGAGCTTCTGCACAGCAAAAGAAACTACCATTAGAGTGAACAGGCAACCTACAAAATGGGAGAAAATTTTCACAACCTACTCATCTGACAAAGGGCTAATATCCAGAATCTACAATGAACTCAAACAAATTTACAAGAAAAAAACAAACAACCCCATCAAAAAGTGGGTGAAGGATATGAACAGACACTTCTCAAAAGAAGACACTTATGCAGCCAAAAAACACATGAAAAAATGCTCATCATCACTGGCCATCAGAGAAATGCAAATCAAAACCACAATGAGATACCATCTCACACCAGTTAGAATGGCCATCATTAAAAAGTCAGGAAACAACAGGTGCTGGAGAGGATGTGGAGAAACAGGAACACTTTTACACTGTTGGTGGGACTGTAAACTAGTTCAACCATTGTGGAAGTCAGTGTGGTGATTCCTCAGTGATCTAGAACTGGAAATACCATTTGACCCAGCCATCCCATTACTGGGTATGTACCCAAAGGACTATAAATCATGCTGCTATAAAGACACATGCACACGTATGTTTATTGCGGCACTATTCACAATAGCAAAGACTTGGAACCAACCCAAATGTCCAACAACGATAGACTGGATTAAGAAAATGTGGCACATATACACCATGGAATACTATGCAGCCATATAAAATGATGAGTTCATCTCCTGTGTAGGGACATGGATGAAATTGGAAACCATCATTCTCAGTAAACTATCACAAGGATAAAAAACCAAACACCGCATGTTCTCACTCATAGGTGGGAATTGAACAATGAGAACTCATGGACACAGGATGGGGAACATCACACTCCGGGGACTGTTGTGGGGTGGGGGGAGGGGGGAAGGACAGCATTAGGGGATATACCTAATGCTAAATGACGAGTTAATGGGTGCAGCAAACCAACATGGCACATGGATACATATGTAATGAACCTGCACAATGTGCACATGTACCCTAAAACCTAAAGTATAATAATAAAAAAAAAAACTCTCAATCTCATGAGTGCCAGAACTACAGCATCCCACCCAGCAAGTGCCCTCACACTCCTGTAGGAGAAGGTCTTTCAACAGCTAAACTAGTCAGAAGAGGCTACAAGAGGTGACCACTGCACCAGATTTGCAGACATCAATGTAAAGCAACAAGAAACATGAAAAACCAAAGATATAACATGACCAAAACACCACAATAATCTCCTGAAGCTGATCCCAAAGAAATGCAGATATAAGAATTGCCTCACAAAAAATTCAAAACATTTTTTAGGAGGATCAGACAAGTTAGAAAAAATAGTTATGTGTGTCACTTAATAACAGGGATATGTCTTGAAACGTGTCATTAGGCAATTTTATCACTGCATGAACATCATAGAGTTACTTACATAAACCTACATGATATAACCTACTACACACCTAAGTTATATGATATAGTCTACTGCTCCTATGCTATAAAGCTGTACAGTATGTTACTATACTAAATACTGTATTCAATTGAATACAATGGTAAATATTTGTATATCTAAACAGAAAAATTAGAAAAACAGCACAAATATGGTATAAAAGGTTTTAAAACTGATATACCTGTATAGAGTACTTACCATCAAGGTAGCTTGCAGAACTAAGAGTTACTCTGAGTGAGTCAGTAAGTGAGTGGTAAGTGAATGTGAAGGCCTAGGACATTACTACGCACTACTGTAGACTTAATAAACACTGTACACTTGGGTTACACTAAATTTTGAATGAATTTCCTTTATTCAATAATAAATTAACCTGAGTTTACTGTAACTTTTTATTTAATAAACTTTTAATGTTTTTTACTTTTTTACTCTTTTGTAATAACACAGCTTAAAACACAAACACACTGTACAACTGTACCATTTATAGAACTAAAAGCCCACATCAAATAACAGATCCCAAATAAACAACCTAATGTTACAACACAAGGAACTAAGGAAAATAGAACAAACTAAACCCAAAGTTTATAGAAGGGAGAAAATAATAAAGCTCATGGAAGAAATAAACAAAATAGATACTAGAAAAACAATAGAAGGGATAAAAAAAAACAACAGAAAAGATCAACAAAACTAAGAGTTGGTATTTTGAAAAGACAAAATCAATGAAACTTTAATGAAACTAACAAAGACAAAAGACTCAAAATCAGGAATAAAAGAACTGTCACAACTGATGTCACAGAGATACAAAAGATCACGAGAGACTACTATGAATAATTATATGGCACCAATTTCAATAACCCTGAAGAAATGAATAATTCCTAGACACATGCAACCTACCATGACTAAATCATGAAGAAGAGAAATATGAATAAACTAATAATGAGTAATGTGACTAAATCACTAATATATTCTATTAAAGAAAAGCTAAGGCCTCATGGATACACTGCTAAATTCTACCCAATGTTTTAAGAAGAATTAATGCTAATGCCCCTCAAATTTTTCAAAAAAACAGAAGAAGAGAGATCACTTCCAAACTCATTTTAGGAGGCCAGCATTATTGATTAAAAAAAAAAAGCCAGACAACGACACTACAAGAAAAGACAATTAAAGGCCAATATCTCTGATGATCATGCAAAACCTCAACAAAATACTAACTAAATTCAACAGCACATTTAAAGAAGAATTCACCATGATCAAGTGTGGTTTATCTCCTGGGTGCAAGGATGGTTCAACATAAAGCAATAAATGTGATATATCACATTAATAGAATGAAGGACAAAAACCACATGAAAATCTCAATAGATGCAGAAAAAACATCCATTAAAATTCCAAATCATTTCAAAATAAAAATTTTAAACCAGTTAGGCGTAGGAGGATTGTACCTCACTACAATAAAAGCCATATACAACAAACAAGCCACGGCTAACATTACACTCAATGGTAGTAAGTTGAGAGTGTTTC
Source organism: Hylobates moloch (assembly GCF_009828535.3). NCBI lineage: Eukaryota > Metazoa > Chordata > Mammalia > Primates > Hylobatidae > Hylobates > Hylobates moloch. Next base: position 92,995,858 of record NW_026652278.1, read on the forward strand.
TTCTAAGATAAGAAACAAGATAAGGATGCTTATTCCCACCACTTCTATTCTACAGAACACTGGCAGCCCCAGGCAAATAAATTACAAAAGAAAAAGAAACAGAAGGCATTCAAATTGGATGGGGGAAGTAAAATTATCTTGGTCAGATAACATAAATCAATATATAGAAAACTCTGATGAACATTGATGCAAAAATCCTCAATAAAATACTGGCAAACTGAATCCAGCAGCACACCAAAAAGCTTATCCACCACGATCAAGTGGGCTTCATCCCCGGGATGCAAGGCTGGTTCAACATATGCAAATCAATAAATGTAATCCAGCATATAAACAGAACCAAAGACAAAAACCACATGATTATCTCAATAGATGCAGAAAAGGCTTTTGACAAAATTCAACAACCTTCGTGCTAAAAACTCTCAATAAATTAGGTATTGATGGGATGTATCTCAAAATAATAACAGCTGTCTATGACAAACCCACAGCCAATATCATACTGAATGGACAAAAACTGGAAGCATTCCCTTTGAAAACAGGCACAAGACAGGGATGCCCTCTCTCACCACTCCTATTCAACATAGTGTTGGAAGTTCTGGTCAGGGCAATTAGGCAGGAGAAGGAAATAAAGGGTATTCAATTAGGAAAAGAGAAAGTCAAATTGTCCCTGTTTGCAGATGACATGATTGTATATCTAGAAAACCCCATCATCTCAGCCCAAAATCTCCTTAAGCTGATAAGCAACTTCAGCAAAGTCTCAGGATACAAAATCAACGTACAAAAATCACAAGCATTCTTATACACCAATCACAGACAAACAGAGAGCCAAATCATGAGTGAACTCCCATTCACAATTGCTTCAAAGAGAACAAAATACCTAGGAATCCAACTTACAAGGGATGTGAAGGACCTCTTCAAGGAGAACTACAAACCACTGCTCAATGAAATAAAAGAGAATACAAACAAATGGAAGCACATTCCATGCTCATGGGTAGGAAGAATCAATATCGTGAAAATGGCCATACTGCCCAAGGTAATTTATAGATTCAATGCCATCCCCATCAAGCTACCAAGGACTTTCTTCACAGAATTGGAAAAAACTACTTTAAAGTTCATATGGAACCAAAAACGAGCCCGCATCACCAAGTCAATCCTAAGCCAAAAGAACAAAGCTGGAGGCATCACACTACCTGACTTCAAACTATACTACAAGGCTATAGTAACCAAAACAGCATGGTACTGGTACCACAACAGAAATACAGATCAATGGAACAGAACAGAGCCCTCAGAAATAATGCTGCATATCTAAAACCATCTGGTCTTTGACAAACCTGACAAAAACAAGCAATGGGGAAAGGATTTCCTATTTAATAAATGGTGCTGGGAAAACTGGCTAGCCATATGTAGAAAGCTGAAACTGGATCCCTTCCTTACACCTTATACAAAAATTAATTCAAGATGGATTAAAGACTTACATGTTAGACCTAAAACCATAAAAACCCTAGAAGAAAACCTAGGCAATACCATTCAGGACATAGGCATGGGCAAGGACTTCATGTCTAAAACACCAAAAGCAATGGCAAAAAAAGCCAAAATTGACAAATGGGATCTAATTCAACTAAAGAGCTTCTGCACAGCAAAAGAAACTACCATTAGAGTGAACAGGCAACCTACAAAATGGGAGAAAATTTTCACAACCTACTCATCTGACAAAGGGCTGATATCCAGAATCTACAATGAACTCAAACAAATTTACAAGAAAAAAAACAAACAACCCCATCAAAAAGTGGGCGAAGGATATGAAGAGACCCTTCTCAAAAGAAGACATTTATGCAGCCAAAAAACACATGAAAAAATGCTCATCATCACTGGTCATCAGAGAAATGCAAATCAAAACCACAACGAGATACCATCTCACACCAGTTAGAATGGCCATCATTAAAAAGTCAGGAAACAATAGGTGCTGGAGAGGATGTGGAGAAATAGGAACACTTTTATACTGTTGGTGGGACTGTAAACTAGTTCAGCCATTGTGGAAGTCAGTGTGGCGATTCCTTAGGGATCTAGAACTAGAAATACCATTTGACCCAGCCATCCCATTACTGGGTATATACCCAAAGGACTATAAATCATGCTGCTATAAAGACACATGCACACATATGTTTATTGCAGCACTATTCACAATAGCAAAGACTTGGAACCAACCCAAATGTCCAACAACGATAGACTGGATTAAGAATATGTGGCACATTTACACCATGGAATACTATGCAGCCATAAGAAAGGATGAGTTCATGTCCTTTGTAGGGTCATGGATGAAACTGGAAACCATCATTCTCAGCTAATTATCGCAAGGACAAAAAACCAAACACTGCATGTTCTCACTCATAGGTGGGAACTGAACAATCAAAACATATGGACACAGGAAGGGGAACATCACACTCCAGGGACTGCTGTGGAGTGCGGGGAGCGGGGAGGGATAGCATTAGGAGATATACCTAATGCTAAATGACGAGTCAATGAGTGCAGCAAAGCAACATGGCACATGGATACATATGTAAAAAACCTGCACATTGTGCACATGTACCATAAAACTTTAAGTATAATAACAATAAAATAAATAAAATTAAAAAAAGAAAACTCTAAAGACTCCACCAAAAAACAGACCAAATGATTAAATTTATAAAATTTTCAGGGTAGAAAGTCAACACACAAACATTTGTAGTGTTCCTATACTCTAACAACGAACTGTCTGAAAAAGAAATACAAAAAAATCTCATTTACAATATCTACAAAAAATTAAATTCCTAGGAATAAATTTAAACAAGGAGGAAAAAAAGTTCTACAATGAAAACTATAAAATATTAGTAAAAGAAGTTTAATAAACCACAAATAAATAAAAAGATATCCCATGTTCCTGGATTGGAAGAATTAATATTGTTAAAATGCCCATCAGTTATGAATTTAATCCCTATCAAAATCCCAATAACATTTTTTGACAGAAATAGAAAAAATCCAAAAATTCATATGTAACCATAAAAGACCCTAATAGCCAAAGCAATCTTGAGCAAGAAAAACAAAGCTGGAGGCATTGTACATCCTAATTTTAAAACATATTATTTAGCTACAGCAAACAAAACAGCATGGTACTGGTATAAAAACAGACATGTAGATCACTGGAATAAAATATACAATGGTGTTGAAAAACTAGATATCCACATGCATAAGAATAAAATTATACCTTCATCTCACACTATATACAAAAATCAACTCAAATTGGATTAAGGACATAAATTTAGGATCTGAAACCAGAATTGCTAGAAGAAAATATGGGAAACACTCAATTATGTTGATCTGGGCAAAGATTTTTTGGATATGACCCCAAAAGCAAGGTAATAAAAGCAAAAGTAAGTAAATGGTATTAAACCAAACTAAAAAGCTCTGCACAGCAAAGCAAACAATCAACAGTAGGAAGAAATAGCCTACTGCATGAGAGAAAGCAATTGCAAATCATAAATCTGATAAGCAGTTAAGATCCAATGTATAGAAGCAGCTCAAACAACTCAATAGTTAGAAAACAACCCAAATAAAAGATGAGCACGGGATCTGAATAGACATTTCTCTAATGAAGACATGCAAATAGCCAACAGGTATATGAACAAATGTTCAACATCACTAATCATCAGGGACATGCAAATTAAAACCACAATGAAATATCACTTCCCACACACTAAAGTAACTATTATCAAAAAGATGGAAGAGAAGTGCTGGCAAAGATGTGAAGAGAAGGGAACACTTATACACTGTTGGTGGGAATGTAAATTAGTAAAGCCATAATGGAAAACACTACAGGGATTCCTCAAAAAATTAAAAATAGAACTACAATATTATCCACAATTTCACTTCAGTATGAAATCAGTATATAAAAGAGATATTTGTACTCCCATGTTCACTGTAACATTACTCACAATAGCCAAGATAAGGAATCAAACTTAGTGACCAGCCACAGATCAATAGATAACGAAAATCAGCCTTAAAAAAAGGAAGCAAATTTTGTCGTTTGTTATAATATGGATGAACGTGGAGAACATAGTGTTAAATAAAGTAAGCCAGTCACTAAAAACAAATACTGCATTATCTTACCTATATGTGGAGTTTTAAAAAGTCAAGCTCATAGGAACAGAGAGTAAAATGTTGGTTACAAGAGGCTGATGGTGGGAGGACTGAAGCAATGTTGGTCAAAGGACACACATTTCAGCTGGAAATGAGAAACGTTTAAGAGATCTACTGTACTTAATGAGTACTGTTAATAATAACATATTGCAAAATTGCTAAGAGAAATTTCAAGTCTTCTCAACACACAAAAAAAGGTAATATATATGTTAAATAGCTTGATTTTATTATTTCACAATTTATATTTAAATTCCACAATTTATTATTCCACAATTCATATATTAAAACATCATGTAGTCCACAATGAATGTATATAATTTTTACTTGGCAATTAAAAATAAATCTTAAATTATTTTAAGGTTATCTACAATTATTACATTTACTATTGAGTTGATTATCTTGGAAAGATTTTTGTTTCTTTACTTCTACTTCCGTTTTTGACTTTGTGTCTTGTTCAAGCATAAGATTTTCTTCTGGTACATCAATATGAGCTACACGAATTAATAAATTTAGTGCACTAAACATAAACTATAGTGAAATTTCTAGATTTCAGATTTACAACAAGTATACAGTCATATTGTCTCATTTTTATACATGTAAAATATAAGTAAATTACTATAATTCTAGATCTGACATGAAAATACTGAATCTGAGGTGAAGTAGTCTCATTATTTAGATATTTCTTGGCATCAAATATTTATATTAGTCTCTACTTGTTCTTGATTATTTATAATTTAGATTAATATATATTCATAGGCAAAGCAATGAAAATTCACATGTGCAAGTTTATTCATTACAGCATACTTTTAATTACAAAATACTCAAAATCACTTAAATGTACAAGCATATGAAATTGGTTAATAAAAAGGTACATATTATAATTTGTGGTATTATCAACTACAATATTTAATATGATACAAAGAGTTGTACAGGAAGCTCTAAAAGTAATAAAAAGATTGTTACAACCTGATTTAGAGAGATTTATAGAAGGTAATGTTAAGTGAGAAAAAATTGAAATAGAAGAAAGATATCAAGTATGCTATCCATTAGGAAATAAATGTAAAGAGATACTTACTTTTAGAAATTGAAACACAGGAAAGATAATCCAGAACACAAAGTAGTTGGTGATCAAAATTTGCATAGACCCTATATGCAAAATTGCATCCAATGACCATTGTTAAAGCTAAGCATGTTCCTAGCATTGAATGTCTACAATGCATGTTTTCATGTTTTATTCATTTTTCCATGTGTGATGAAAAAATATGTAGAGTCCTCATGATCATATTGCACACCAATCAAAAGAGACCATAGAAGAGATGTGAATAGTTCACCTTTACCTTAAATGAGATACTCTTGTTACATTTAATTAGGGACAGTGGCACTTATGAGGTGTGTCACTGCAGACCTCCTTATTCAGAATGTCCTTCCATGGCCACTTTGCCCAAGAAGGATGAAGAAGTGGGTAGGGGGAAAGTTTTATATACATATGAGACCCTCTCCTTTCTTAGCTGGCTGCTGTTCGGCCTCTGACTAATTTGGTCCAATTGTGGTGAGTTCCCTGCCACTGAAAAACCTTTTTTGATCACTCTTCCAGTCACCTCCAAAGTGCCCTGAAAGCTACCTGATAGTCTCTTACTTCAGCAATAAGGAGTAAGAACAACAGATGACAAATAAGATCATTTACCAAACTCAGACCTAGGTTCATTTGTGCTACTCTCATCGGTTATCTAGCTCAATTGAACTTGATGATGTGAAATAGCAGCACAATCCAGATCTTAACTGAAAAATTTCCATGCAAGACAAAAGAACCTACTGCCAAGATAACAATATTTCATTAGCAGTCAGAGTGATGTAAAAATGTAACTGGGTACTCACTCCTGGACCAGCTGTTTAAGTCCCTTCTCAAAGACATCTATGGCTGTAGTTGCTCAACAATAAGGTCTTGAGGAAGAGATTGAGGGGCTCTCCATTAGATGCTTATGATCATTTAATAGTCATGGGGGCACAACACAGAGCCCCCCTACAGTCCAAATAGTGAGGACTCCTGTAGCTAATAAAAGCACTATCTTGGATACCCAGAGTGGTGGAGCAAGATGGTCAAATAGAAGGTTACACCAATTATCCCCCTTGCAGGAACAACAAATTTAAAACTATCTATACATGAAAAGGCACCTTAATAGGAACCAAAAATCTGCTGAACACTCACAGTATCTGGTTTTAACTTCATATTGTTGAAAGAGGCACTGAAGAGGGTAGAAAAGACAGTCTTGAATTGCTAATGCCATCCCTCCCCCATTGCTCAGCACTGTCCGCCTGGTGCAGAGAAATTATTTGTGCTTTTTGAGAGAAACAGTGCAGTGATTGTGAGACTTTGCATTGAACTCAGTGCTACCCTGTCATGGCAGAAAGAAAAATCAAGCTAAACTCAGCTGATGCCCACCTATGGAGAGAGGCCAAAAGGGAACTGCATATCCCTGCTGTTGGAAATTGAGTTCTGGCAAGCCTCACCACCATAGGCTAAAGTTCCCTGGAACTTAACTTCAAAGGCAATACAGGCCACAAGGACTGCAACTCCTAGGCAAGTCCTAGTGCTGAGCTGGATTCAGAGCCGTGGACTTAGGGGGCATCTACTGAGACACCAACCAGGACAGCTAAAGGAGTGCTGTGCCACCCCTCCTCCAAACCCAGGCAGTGCAACTCACAGCTCCAAAAAAGACCTTCTTGAGGAGAAGAGAGGGATGAATAAAGAGGATTTCATCTTGTATCTTGGATACCAGCTCAGCCACAGTAGGATAGGGCACTGGGCAGAATTTTGAGGCCTCCGTTCCAGGCCCTAGTTCCTGGATGACATTTCTAGACACACCCTGGGCCAAAAGGGAACTTGCCACCTTCAAGGGAAGAATTCAGTCCTGGCAAGATCTGTTACTTGCTGACTAAAGAGCCCTTGGGCCCTGAATAATCAGCAGCAATATCTAGGTAGTATGCTATGGGCATCGGGTGAGACTCTGAGATATGCTGGCTTCAGGTGAGACCCAGCACATTTCCAACTGTGGTGCCTATAGTAAGAAACTCCCTCTGCTTGAGAAAAACAGAGGAAAAAGTAAAGGGGACTTTGTCTTGTACCTTAGGTACCCACTCAGGCACAGAGCAGTGAGCACCAAACAGGCACGTACATGTGCACATGTCTTCATAGGAGAATGATATCTATTCCTTTGGGTATATACCCAGTAATGAGATTGCTGGGCTAAATGCTATTTCTGTTTTTAGGTCTTTGATGAATCACCATACTGTCTTCCACAATGGTTGAACTAATTTACACTCCCACCAACTGTGTATAAGTGTTCCTTTTCCTTTGCAACTTTGCCAGCATCAGTTATTTTTGGACTTTTTAGTAATAGCCATTCTGATTGGTGGGAGACGGCATCTCATGGTTTTGATTTGCATTTCTCTAATGATCAGTGATGTTAAGCTTTTTTTATATGATTGTTGGCTACATGTATGTCTTCTTTGGAAGTGTCCATTCATGTCTTTTGCCCACTTTTTAATGGGGTTGTTTGTTGTTGTTGTTGTTGTTGTTGTTTTGTAAATGTGTTTCAGTTCCTTATACATGCTGGATATTAGACCTTAAACATAACTTTCATATGTACCATGAAACAAAAAATGTGTAACTTGCTTTACTGTGATATTTGCTTTATTGTGGTGGTCTAGAACTGAACCTGCAGTATCTCCAAGGTATGACTTTGGTCATATTTTAGGCCATAAAATAAGTCTTAACAAATTTTAGAAGGCTGAAATCATATCAATTATCTTTTCTTACCACAATGGTATAAAACTAGAAATCAATCACAGGAAATTTTTCAGAAAATTCAAAACGTGGGAAAATTGAGTGGCACACTCCTGGATAACCAATGAGTCAATGAGAAAATAAAAAGGAAAATCAAAAATAACTAAAGATAAACTAAAATGGAAACACAACATAACAAAACATGAAATGATGCAAAAGCAGTCCTAACAGGGAGGTTTATAGCAATGAATGTCTACATTAAGAAAAAAAGAAAGACCTCAAATCCAAAAATCTAGTAGTACATGTCATGGAACACTAAAAACAAAGAGCAAACTAAGTCCACAGTTAATAGGAGGAAGGAAATAATGAAGATCAGAGCAGAACTAAATGCAATAGAGACTAGAAAAACTCTAGAAATGGTCAACAAAACTAAGAGCTTATTCTTTGAAAGGATAAACAAAATTGGCAAAATTTTAGCTACACAATAAAGAAAATTCAAATAAATACAATTATAAATGAGAGATGAGACAACTGGCCACAGAAATACAAAAAATTATGACTACTATGAACAATTATACACCAAAAAATTGAATAATCTAGAACAAATGGATAAATTCATAGAAATATGTAACTTACCAAGACTGCAATATATGTCTTTATGGGCCTGGATTATTTCACTTAGCATAATATCCTCCAGGTTCATCAATGCTGTTGCAACTGACAGAACTTCTTTATTTAAGGCCACATAATATTTCATTGTGTATATATACAGCATATTTTTATCTATTCATTTGTCAAAGGACACTGATATGGTTTGTGTGTGTCCCCACCCAAATCTCATCTTGAATTGTAGTTCCTATAATCCCCATGTGTCATGGGAGGGACCCAGTAGGAGGTAATTGAATGATGAGGGTGGCAACCTCCATGCTATTCTCATGATAGTAAATAAGTTCTTACAAGATATGATGGTTTTATAAGAGGTTTTTCCCCCTTTGCTCAGCACTTCTCTCTCCTGCCACCTTGTGAAGGAGGATGTCTTTGCTTCTCCTTCCACCATAATTGTAAGTTTTCTGAGGCCATCCCAGCCATGCAGAACTGTGAGTAAATTAACTTCTTTTCTATAAATTACCTAGTCTCAGGTATTTCTTCATAGCAGTTTGAGAATGAACTAATACAGTAAATTGGTACCACAGTAGTGAGGCACTGCCATAAAGATAACCAAAAATGTAGAAGCAACTTTGGAACTAAGTAACAGGCAGAGGTTGGAGCAGTTTGGAGGACTTAGAAGAAGGCAAGAAGATGTGGGAAAGTTTGGAACTTCCTGGAGACTTGTTAAATGGCTTTGGCCAAAATGCTGATAATGATATGGACAATGAAGTCCAGGCTGAGGTGGTCTCAGATGGAGATGAAGAAGTTGTTGGGAACTGGAATAAAGTGACTCTTGCAATACTTTAGCAAAGAGACTGGTAGCATTTGCCCCTGCCCTACAGATCTGTGGAATTTTGAACTTGAGAGAGACGATTTATGGTATCTGGCAGAAGACATTTTTAAGCAGCAAAGTGTTCAAGAGGATGCAGAATATAAGAGTTTGAAAAATTTGCAGCCTGATGATGCAATACAAAAGAAAAACCCATTTTCTGGGGAGAAATTCAAGCCTGCTGCAGAAATTTGCATAAGTAAAAAGGAGCCAATGTTAATCACCAAGACAATGGGGAAAATGTCTCCAAGTCATGTCAGAGACCTTCACAGCAGCCCCTCCCATCACAGGCCCAGAGGCCTAGGAGGAAAAAATGGTTTCCTGGATCAGGTCCAGGTCCCCCTGCTCCGTGCAGCCTCAGGACACGGTGCCCTACATCCCAGCTGCTTCGGCTCCAGCCATGGCTAAAATGGACCAAGGTACAGCTCAGACCATTGCTTCAGAGGGTGCAAGCCCCAAGCCTTGGCAGCTTCCACATGGTTTGAGCCTGTAGGTATAAAGAAGTCAAGAATTGAGAATTGGGAACCTCTGCCTAGATTTCAGAGGATGTATGGAAATGTCTGGATGTCCAGGCAGAAGTTTGCTGCAGGTGGGGAGCATTCATGTAGAACCTCTGCTAGGGCAGTGCAGAAGGGAAATGTGGGGTTGGAGCCCCTACACAGAGTCCCCACTGGGGCACTGCCTAGTAGAGCTGTGAGAAGAGGGCCACCATCCTCCAGACTCTAGAATGGAAGATCCACTGACAGCTTGCATCATGTGCCTGGAAAAGCTGCAGACACTGAAGGCCAGCTGTGAAGGCAGCTGGGAATGGGGTTGTACCCCACAAAGCCACAGGGTGGAGGTGCCTAAGGCCATGGAAGCCCACTTCTTGCACCAGTGTGCCCTGGATGTGAGACATGAAGTCAAAGGAGATCATTTTGGAACTTTAAAATTTAATGACTGCCCTATTGGATTTTGAACTTGCATGGGGCATGTAGCCTCTTTGTTTTGGCCAATTTCTCCTATTTGGAATGGGTGTATTTACCCAGTGCATGTTCCCCCATTGTATCTGGAAAGTAAGCCTTTGATTTTACAGGATGATAGGCAGAAGGGACTTGCCTTGTCTCACAAGTACTTAGACTTTTGAGTTAATGCTGGAATGAGTTAAGACTTTGGGGGACTGTTGGAAGGGCATGATTGTGTTTTGAAATGTAAGGACATGAGATTTGGTAGGGGTCGGGTGGAATAATATGGTTTGGCTCTCTGCACCCAAATCTCATCTTGAATTGTAGCTCCCATAATCCCCACATGACATGGGAGGGACCCAGTGGGAGGTGATTGAATCATGGGGGCAGTTAACCCCATGCTATTCTCATGATTGTGAGTTATCACAAGATCTGATGGTTTTATGAGGGGCTTTCCCCCTTTGATTGGCACTTCTCTCTCCTGCTGCCTTGTGAAGAAGGATGTGTTTGCTTCCCCTTCTGCCATGATTGTAAGTTTCCTGAGGCCTCCCCAGCCATGCAGAACTGTGAGTCAATTAAATCTCTTTTCTTTGTAAATTACCCAGTCTCAGGTATTTCTTCATAGCAGCATGAGAATGGACTAACACAGACACTTAAGTTGATTCCACATCTTGTCTACTATGAATAATGCTGCAACAAACACAGGATTGCAGATATCTCTTTGACATACTAATTTAATTTCTTTTGACTGTATGCCCAGAAATGGAACTGCTGGATCTGATGATAACACTATTTTTAATTTTTTGAGGAACTGCCATAATAAATATAAAACAATAAAACTACTAGAAGAAAACATAGGGAAAAATCTCCCTGACATTGGTCTTAGCAATGATTTTTTTAATACAACCCCAAAAGCAAAAATAGACTAATAAGATTGTATCAAACTAAACAGTTCCTGCACAGAAAACAAAACAATCAACAGTACGAAGAGACAACCTACAGAATTGGAGAAGATGTTTGCAAACTATAGATCTGATAAGGAGTTAATAGTCAAAATACGTAAGGAATGCAATCAACTCAATATTAAGAAACAACCCAATTTAAAGATGTACAAAAAGCCTAATACATATTTCTCAAAAGAAGACATATAGGCCAGATATGGTGGCTCATGCCTGTAATCCCAGCACTTTGGGAGGCCGAGGTAGGTGGCTCACTTGAGATCAGGAGTTTGAGACCAGCCTGGCCAACATATAGTGAAACCCCATCTCTACTAAAAAATATAAAAATTAGCTGGACATTGTGGGACGCACTACTTGGGTGGCATCCCAAGTAGTTCCAGCTACTTGGGAAATTGAGGTAGGAGAATCACTTGAACTCAGGATGTGGAGGTTGCAGTGAGCCAAGATCACACCACTGCACTTCAGCCTGGGCAACAGAGTGAGATTCTGTCTCTCAAAAACAAAAACAAAAGATACATAAATAGTCAACAAGTATATGAAAAAATGCTCAACATTTTTAATCATCAGGGAAATGCAAATCAAAGCCACAATGAGATATCACCTCACACCTGTCAGAACAACTATAATGAAAAACACAAAAGATAACAAATGTTGGTGAGAATCTGGAGAAAGAAAAACCTTGTATAATGTTGGTGCAATTGAAAATATGTGTACAGTCATTATAGAACAAATACATTTTCTAATGGCTGACCTTGGTAAGAGTTAGCATGTTAACATGCCCTAATTCCATTCCCCCCACTCCAGGTCCTTGATAGCCCAGTCAACCAACAGCCTCACAACTATAATAGCTGTGAAATCCAGCTGCCTAACAACCCCTAGAGAGGGCAAAATAAGTTTGAAGATACCCAAAAGCACCATTCCTAGAGGATAACCACTATTTGATGATGTATCTGCCAGCTTCCTGAAAAGATGCACTGTCAAGGTATATATCTATTTGACCTGACTTAGAGCTTTCTTTGTGCAGAATACCCCTCACCCTAGGGCATTTGTCAAAAAATGATCAGTGGTAACTGCTTAACATAGTAGACATGTGATGAGCATTACCAGGTTGGGGCTGACCATCAAAATCTCAAAAAGAAAAATTGAGAAATTAGATATCCATAAGGAGTGGCTCTATAAAGCTCTAACATGTATCAGGGAATCTAATAGACAAAACATATATGTAGGGCTGTGCACAGGTTTAGGAAAGACATGAATATTCCCAGATCTCTCACCTCTAACTGACCTTGAGGTTCTGAGCAAGCAGGAAATGAAGGCTAAGGCAGAGTTACAAACTTCTTACCTCAGCATTGAAAGCATGCCTCAAGACACACAGGGACACACAGGGAGCCCCTCTAAGGGTGGGAGACATCAATTCAATACATTTAAGGAAATCTCTGTCTAGTCATTAGCTGATCACTAAGTTAACTAAGCAGACTTCAGTAGTTAACAAACAACAAAATATACAAACTTTACAAAACTAGTCCAAGAAATGCATTAATCAAACAAATAACAAAAACAGCAAAATAACAAACCCTGGGAAAGAAGAGTAATCCAATTTTCAGAATTTCACATCATATTATTTAAAATTTAAACAAAAAATTATCAGACATGCACAGAAACAAGAAAATAGCCAATACACAAAAGAAAAACAGATCAGTTAATAAAAACTCTCCCTGAAGAAGCCAAGATGTTGGACTTACTAGACAAAGATTCTAAATCAGCTATTATAAATCTATTCAAATAACTAAAGGGAATCATATCTAAAGAGTTAAAGTGTAATAATATCTCACTGTGAAAGAATATCAATAGCATGATATAAATTACCCAAAGTAACCAAATAGAAATTCTGGAGTTAAAAACCACAATAACTGAAATGGAAAAATGGAATCAAAGGAATATTTTAAAAGGCAAAAAAATTAGTGACATTAAAGACAAATAAGTTGAAATTACCTAGTCAGAGAAACATAAAGAAAAGGAATGAAGAAAATTAACAGAGCCTCAGAAATTGGTACAACACCATCCAAGTATACCAACATATACATAATGGGCGTTCTAGAAGGAGAAAAGAGGAAGAGAAGAAAAAAAAATTTTAATAAATAGTGAATGAGAAGTTCCCAAATTTTGTCAAAGCATTAATCTTCACATCAAGAAGTTCCATAAATTCAGAAATAAACTCATAGAAATCCACACACACGTATCATAGTCAAATCGTCATAGAAATTGTTTTCTAGAAATTGCAACATTTGTAATTTGAGATGGGCTTTTGAGTTTAAAATTCATATTCAGGTGTAAGATTTTTCCTTTGGCTAAAAAAACCTCACCCATTTTCTCAGCTATAAGAAGAAAGGCTTCGAGATAGAATCACCAGAGCAAGATGGAGGAAGAACTCTATCCATCCACAGGAACATCAAATTGAATGACTATCCATGCAAGAATACACCTTCACAAGAACTAAAGGAATCAGGTGAGAGGTCACGGTACCTGGTTTTAGCATAATAACAAGAAAATATTCATTGAACAGAGCAGAAAGTACAGTCTCACACTCCTCCCCCAAACCCAAGTGGCACAGTGTGTAGCAAAATCTTTCTTCTTGAAGGAGAGGAAAGTGTCAGGGGGTGGGGGTTGTATTGGAACTTAGTACCAGCTTTGCTACAGTAAAACACAGCACCAGGTTAGAACTCTGTGGTCCTTGATTCTAGGCCAGTGCTCACATAGGGAGCATTGAGACTCACCCCAGCCCCAAGGGAATCAGCTGCCCCAGCAAGAGGAACCTGAGTCCTATACCCCTTCACCACCAGCTGACTAAAGTGACTTCAGGTCCCAAATTTAAAAAATAATAATAATTTTACAGGTTAGGGGGAAGTGAGATGACATATTCAAAGTGCTGAAGGAAAGAATTGACAACCTAAAATAGTGTATTCAACAAAGCTCTCCTTCTAACATAAAGGGAAGATAACGACTTTCCTAGACAAACAAAAGGTGAGAAAACTTATCACACCCAAACCTGTTTTATAAGAAATACTAAAGGAAGTTACTCAATCTGATGGCAAAGGATGCTAATATTTAACAATGAAACATCAGAAATTATAAAAATCTCTGCTAATAGAAACCATACAAATTCAGAATACTCTAATACTGTAACTGTGGTATATAAAGGACTCATATGTTTAGTTTGAAGACAGACAAAACTATTAAAAAATAATAACTAGAAAAATTTATTATGCATTAAGCAATATAAAAATATAGAAATTGAGATATCTAAAAGTCAAAATGTGAGGAGTAAAGTGTAAATTTTTTTTTAGTTTTGTTTCTCTTTTCTTTGTGACCAATGTTACCTTGTCATCAGGTTAAAATAGTTACATAAGATGTTTTCTGTAAGCCTCATGGTGACTACAAAGTGAAAACCTATAATAGATACACTAAAAACAAAAAACAATGAATGAAAACATACCATCAGAGAAAAACAACCACAAAAGAAGGCAGAAAGAAAGAAAGAGAAGATTACAAAACAACAGTAAAATTAGCAACAAAATATCAATAGTAAGACCTTAATTATGCATAACAACTATGAATGTTAAAGGACAGAATTCTCCAAATTAAAGACATAGAGTGGCTGAATGAGAAAAATAAGATCCAACTATATGTGTCCTATAGAAAACCTACTTCACCTATAAAGACATGCATAAGCTGAAAAAAAGGGTTGGAAAAAGATCTTGCAACCAAAGGGAAACCAAAAAAGAGCATAAGTAGCTATATTTATATGAGATAAAATACACTTTAAGTTAAAAATTATTTTAAAAATATAAATCAAACCATTATATTATGATAAAGGGCTCATACAACATGAGGATGTAACAATTATAAATATATGTACACACAACACTGGAGCACCTAAATATATAAAGCAAATATTAACAGACTAAAAGAGATTGAGTGTGATACAATAATAGGAGGGGAATTCAACACTACACTTTCAGACCATCCAGACAAAAAAATCAACAAAGAAACACTGGAAATTTTTCTGACCGAGTAGAAGCATTGCCATCTTGGACAAGCACTGCCACTTTGAAGTTCACCTTAATAAAAAACCGCCTAAATCTTCCCAAAGGGCATCAGCCTAATGGCTAACATCAGCATGACCATAAACCACAGATGACATCTCTGACCAGAAACATTCTAACCCTAAGATAAAATCCTCCCCAACCAGAGACATGCCAGCCGCAAGAAAACCTCCCTTCCCGCCAGAGAGGTGTCAGCCCCAAGACAACCTCCCCTCCGACCAGGGACATTCCAACCCTGCAATAAACTTCTCCTCCAAGCAGAAACTTCCTACCCTGTGATAAGCTCTCTCACCCTGAACCCTTAAATACTCTGGGTCTGTAAGAGAGAGTGCTCCTGTCCGAAATCGTCCAGAAACCGCTCTCCAGTTTATTCTCCAAAATAAACCTGTCTTTGACTGTTGAGCCATTTTTCATGTTTCTTTCCTTTTTCTTTAACTCTTAACATTTTCCAAGACAACTGACTAGATGCCACCAGGAACTGCTGCTCCCATAGATAGAGCTCACAGTTTCGACTATAGCAACATAATTTGAACCAATCTCTGGACAGAAAACACCAAATGTGGATGGAAAAAAGACTCACATGCTGAGGCTGAATAGGGAGGAAGCTGGGAACCCAAGTTGGAGCACCTGAGCACCCCAGCTGTTTCCCAGCACCAAATGGTGCCTGAGGAAGGGGTGAGTTAAGAGACTGGGAGACTGCTCAATCTTACTGCAAACCTCTGAGATCCTCGTTGCAGGGATCTCACTCCCACATGGATGTGTGAGCTAGCAGGGGAGATCTCCCTGAAGATTAGATGGAGACAGAGCTGCAGCAGGTGCAAAGCTGAGGACCCTTGAGTGCAGGTCAGTCCCAGCAGAGCTCAGCCATAAGCATCCATTCCCAGGGCTACCTGTCTCCCTCTGAGAGGCTCTGAACCCACCAAGGAGAAAACAGGTTGTGCTTCCCTGTGGGACTGGGGCACATCTGACCCGCAGGCCCACCTGCCTGCCAGCCCCTCCCAGGAACCTTCCCTGACTGTCCCGTAAGAGAATGTACATAATGCAGCCTCCACTGCCCAGCCTGGGTGTTTTGCTCCACCTGAGTGCATTCTGGCATCCTGGGAGCCCTTCAGATCCCACACTGCACCCAGAACCCATCCCTGAGTGCCTGGAGGAGGGAGCTGCAAGCAGACCCTAGGGCACTCAGGCTGTAGCCTGTGGCTCAGGAGGGTTGAGCTGAGATTTGTGCTTGGTAGTTGAACAGGGCAGGAGCCCATACTCTCAGAAAACTGAGAGTTCTGAGTGGTACAGGCTCACAAGTTGGTGTGAGACCTAGCCATGCCTCCCTGCACAAGGTTGATCCAAAAAGGGTGTTGCCTGTTTCCCCACCAGACCTCTCCCCAAGGGAGCCCTGTGGCCCAAAAGATCTAACCACCACCACCACAACAAAATTGCAGGCACAGTGCCAGTGGTTGGCAGTGGTTCTCCCAAGTCTCATGGGCAAGCCTGGTGAGAGAGTTACATCTCTTCTCCTCACATGGCAGAACACAGTTGCAAATGTGAAGATGCACAAAGGAAATGTGTGGTTAAGAGCCTATCTACTGCTCATTGCTCTCAAGCACCATCTACCGTATGGCAACCCAAACTACAACACCAAAAATCACTACTAATTCTCCCCACTGTGAAACCAAGAACAAGAATTTTACAACAAAGACCCTATACAGAGCCTTAGTCCTCTGAAACTTCCAGAAGCAAAGCCAATGGACTATGCTCAATTTACAACACAATGAAAAGAATACTAGTCCTCCCAGATGAGAACAAATCAGGACAAGGACCCTGGCAATTCAAAAAGCCAGAATGTCGCCTTGCCTCCAAATGAGCCCACTACTTTCCTAGTAATGGTTCATAACCGGTCTGGATTGTCTGAAATGACAGACATGGAATTCAGAATCTTGATGGCAAAGAAGCTCATGGAGATCAAGGAGAAAGTTGAAAATCAATCCAAGAAAACCAAGCAATCCACTCAAACAAAGAACTGAATAACAAAATTCCCTTTTTAAGAAGAACCAAACTGAACTTCCTGAGCTGAAAAGCTCACTACAAAAATTTCATAATACAATCAGTAGTATTAAGAGCAGAATAGACCGAGTTGAGGAAAGAATCTCGGAGTTTGAAGACTGGTTCTATGAATCAACTCAGTCAGACAGAAATAAAGAAAACAATTAAGAAAAATGAACAAAACATCCCAGAAATATGGGATTATGTAAGGAGGCAAAATTAACAATTCATTGGCATTCCTGAGAGGGAAATTAGCAACTTGTAAAATATATTTGAGGATATAGTCCACAAATATTTTCCTACTCTCGCTAGAGAAGTCAACATGCAAATCCAAGAAATACAGAGAACTTCAGCCAGATACTATATAAGATAATCATTCCCATGGCAATTAATCATCAGATTCATCAATGTGATTGCAAAAGAAAAATCCTTAGAAGCAGCTAGAGACAAGGTGCCAGTCACCTAGAGAAGGAATTCCATCAGCCTAGCAGCAGACCTCTCAGCAGAAACATTACAAGACAGAAAAGATTGGGGGCCAATTTTCTTTATTTTTCTTCATCTTTTATTTTAAGTTCAGGGATACATGTGCAGGATGTGCAGGTTTGTTATATAGGTAAATGTGTGCCATGGTGGTTTACTGCACAGATCATCCCATCACCCAGGTATTAAGCCCAGAATCCAGTGGCTATTCTTCCTGACACTCCCCCTCCCACCACACCTCCCACAGGTGCCCAGTGTGTGTTGATTCCCCCATGTATCTATGTATTCTCATCCATCAGCTCTCACTTATAAGTAAGAACATGCGGTATTTAGTTTTCTGTTCCTACATTAGTTTTCTGAGGATAATAGTTTCCAACTCCAACCATATCCCTACAAAAGGACATGATCTGGTTCCCTTTTATGACTGCATAGTATTCCATGGTATATATGTACCACATTTTCTTTATCCAACTTGTCATTGATGGGTATTTAGGTTAATTCCATGACTTTCCTATTGTAAATAGTGCTGCAATGACATAAAACACCATAAAAAAGTGGGCAAAGGACATTAACAGACACTTCTCAAAGGAATATATACATGTGGCCAACAAACATGAAAAAAAATTCAGTATCTCTGGTCGTTAGAGAAATACAAATCAAAACCAAAATGAGATACCATCTCAAGTCTGTCAGAATGGCTATTATTAAAACGTCAAAGAATAACAGATGCTGGCGAGGTTGTGGAGGAAAAGGAACACTTTTCCACTGTTGATGGGAGTGTATATTAGTTCAGCCACTGTGGAAGACAGTCTGGTGATTCTTCAAAGACCTAGAGGCAGAAATATTTGACCCAGCAATCCCAAATATATTACTGGGTATATACCAAAGGAATATAAATCATTCTATTATAAAGATACATGCATGCATATGTTTGTTGCAGCACTATTTACTATCAATATAGTAAAAATGGCCACACTGCCCAAAGTAATTTACAGATTCAACGCTATACCTATCAAACTAACAACACCATTCTTCCTAGCATTAGGCAAAACTATTCTAAAACTTATATGGAAGGAAAAAAGAGCCCAAATAACCAAAGCAATACTAAGCAAAAAGAACAAAGCCAGAAGCATCACAGTAGCCAACTTCAAACTATACTATAAAGCCACAATAACCAAAACAGTTTGGTACTGGTACAAAAACAGACACATAATCCAATAAAATAGAATAGAAAACTAAGAAATAAAGCCCCACACCTACAGCCATCTGATATTTGACAAGACCAACAAAAACAAGCAATGGGGAAAGGGCTCCCAATTCAATAAATGATGCTAGAATAACTGCCTAGCCTTATGCAGAATATTGAAGCTGAACCCATATCTATCACCTTATGTGAGTATTAACTCAAAATGGATTAAAGACTTAAATGTAAGACCTCAAACTATAAAAATCCTAGAAGACAACCCAGGAAATATTTTTCTTGGCATAGGCCTTGGCAAATAATTTTTGGCTAAGTCCCCAAAAGCAAATGCAACAAAAACAAAAATTGACAAGTAGGATTTAATTAAACTAAAGAGCTTCTGCACAGTAAAAGAAACTGTCAACAGAGCAAACAGACAATCTATAGAATCAGAGAAAGTATTCATGAACTATGTATCCAACAAAGGCCTAATATCCAGAACCTATAGGGAAATTAAACAAATCAACAAGAAAAAAATCTCCATTAAACATGGGCAACAGACATGAATAGACACTTATCAAAAAAAGACATATGCTGCCAACAAGCATATGAAAAAATGATCAGCATCACTAATCATTAGAGTAATGCAAGTCAAAAGCACAATGAGATACCATCTCACACCAGTCAGAATGGCTATTATTAAAAAGTCAAAAAACTACAGATGCTGGTAAGGCTGTGGAGAAAAGAGAACTTTCTGTTTTTGAGACAGGGTCTTACTCTGTCACCCAAGCTGGAGTACAGTGGCACAATCTCAGCTCACTGCAACCTCCATCCCCCAGGGCTCAAGCGATTTTCCTGTCTGAGCCTCCCAGGTAGCTGGGATTACAGGTATGTGCTACTACACCTGGCTGATTTTTTTCTATTTTCAGTAGAGATGGGGCTTCACCACGTTGGCCAGGCTGGTCTCAAACTCCTGACCTCAAACAATCCACCTACCTCAGCCTCCCAAAGTGTTGGGATTAGTGGTGTGAGCCACTGTTCCCAGCCTATAAAAGGGAACATTTAAACACTGTTGGTAGGAATGTAAATTAGCTCAGCCACTATAGAAAGCAGTTTGGAGATGTCTCAAAGAATTTAAAACAGAACTACCATTCAGCCCCGTGGTCCCATTACTGGGTATAAACGGAAAAGAATATAAGTCATTCTACCAAAAAAACATATGCACTCAAATATTCATTACTGTACTATTCACAATAGCAAGACATGGAATCAATCTAGTTGCCCAACTATGGTAGATCGGAGAAAGGAAATATGGAACATATATACCATGCAATACTATGCATCCATGAGAAAGAATGAGATTGTGTCCTTTGCAGCAACATGTATGGAACTGGAGGGCATAATCCTAAGCAAATTAATACAGGAACGGAAAACTGAATATTGCATGTTCTCATTTATCAGTGGGAGCTAAGTACTGAGCACATGTGGATATAAATATGAGAACAATAGGCACTGTGGCCTACTAGAGAGTGGAAGGTAGTGGTGGGTTTAAAAACTACCTATGTAGTACTATGCTTACTACCAAAGTGATGGGATCCATACTCCAAACCTGAGTATTGTGTAACAGTCCCATGTAAAAATTCTGCACATGTAACCCCCACACCTGTATCTGAAAGAAAAGTTGAAATAAAAAAATGAAAATATACACTTAATTTAAACTGCATTCTAGACAAAATGAACCTAACAGACATTTATAGTACATGTCACCCAACAGCTAGAGAATACACATTCTTCACCATAGCACATGGAAGATTCCCCAGGATAGACCATATGTTAGGCAACAAAACAAGTGTTAACAATTTTTTTAATTGAAATCATATGAAGTATCTTTTATGATTACAATGGAATTAAACTATGAATCAATAACAGAAGGAACTTTGGAAACTGTTCAAATACATGAAAATTAAACAACATGTTCATGAAAAAAACAATGCATCAAAGAAAAGAAAGTTTTTTAATTTTAAAAGTCCTTGAGACAAATGAAAAATGAAAATACAACATACCAAAGCCTATGTAATATAGGAAAAACGCCCCTAAAATAAAGTTTATAGCAATAAACACCTACATGAAAAAAACTAGAAAGAACCCAAAAAACAACCTAACTTTACTCCTCAAAGAACTAAAAAAAAAAGAACAATCCCAAAATAAGTAGAAGGAACAAACTAATAAAACCAGAGCAGAAATAAACAAAAAAGAGATTAAAAAAAATGAAAGATGAACAAAACAAAGAGCTGTATTTTGAAAAGATAAACAAACTTGACAAACCTTTAGATAGACTAAAAATAAAAGTGAGGAAATTCAAATAACTAAAACAAGAGAAGAAAAGGGTAACATTGCAGCTGATGCCACAGAAATACAAAGGATCATAAGAGGCTACTACAAACAACTATATGCCAACAAACTGGAAAACCTAGAGGAAATGGATACATTCTTGGACACATGCAAGTTACCAAGATTGAATCGTGAAGAAATAGAAAATCTCAACACACCAATAATGAGAAACAAAATCAAAGGCAATAATTAGAAGCTTTCCATCAAAGAAAAGCCCAGGAACCTTGATGGGTTCACTGCTGACTGCTACCAAAATTTAAAGAAGAACTAATGCCAGCTCTATTCAAACTATCCCAAAAACTTGAAGAGGAAGGAATACTTCCAAGCACATTCTACAAGGCCAGCATTACTCTGATTAAAAAAAAAAAAAAGACATGGACTCAACAGAAAATAAAACTACAGGTCAGTATCACTGATGAAAATTTATGCAGAATTTTTCAACAAAAGACTAACAAACCAAATTTAACAACACATTAAAAAGATCATTTACCATGATCAAGTGGGATTCATATCAGGGAAGTACAGATGGTTCAATATCCACAAACAAATAAATGTGACACATCACATTAACAGAATAAAGTACAAAAAACATACTGATTTCCATAGTGTTTACACTAATTTATATACCCACAAACAGTGTATGAGTTCCCTTTTCTCCATATCCTTGAAAGATTTTGTTATTTTTGTCATTTTTATAATAGCCATTCTGACATGGATAAAGTGATATCTCATTATGGTTTTGATTTGAATTTCTCTGATGATTAGTGATGCTGAACATTTTTTCATATATTTGTTGGCCATTTGTATGTCTTCTTTTGAGAAATATCTATTCACATCTTTAGCCCATTTTAAAAATAAGATTTGTAATAGTCTGGTTCCACATTGCCAATAAAGAAATACCTGAGACTGGGTAATTTGCAAGGAAAAGAGGTTTAATTGGCTCATGGTTCTGCAATGAATACTATCCAGTTGTATTAGTACACTTTCATGCTGCTGATAAAGAAAGATCTGTAAATGGGTAATTTACAAAAGAAAGAGGTTTAATGGACTTACAGTTCCATGTGACTGGGGAGGCCTTACAATCATGTCAGAAGGTGAAAGGCATGTCTCACATGGTGGCAGCCCAAGAGAAGAGAATGAGGAAGAAGTGAAAGCAAAAACCCCTTACAAAACCATCAGATCTCATGAGACTTATTCACTAGCAGCAGTACGGGGGAAATTGCCCTCATGATTCATTATCTCCCACTGGGTCCCTCCCACAACATGTGGAAATTATAGGAGTAAAATTCAAGAAGAGATTTGGGTGGGGACATAGCCAAACCATATCACCAGCCATAAAACAGAAATGGTGCCCTGTCATTTGCAACAACATGGATGAACCTAGAGGACATTATGTCAAGTAGAACAAGCCAGGCAAGAAAGACAAACTCCGTATGATCTCACTCGTATGGGGAACCTAAAAAAGTTGATTTTATGGAAATAGAGAGTAGAATAGTGCTTATCAGAGGCTGTGGAGGGGTTGGGGGAGGAGGAACTGCAAGTGGCTTGTTAATGGGTACACAGATACAGTTAGACATGAAGAATAAGTTTTAGTGTTCTGTTACACAGTAGGGTACTGTTACACAGTAGTGTATAATTCAAGATAGCTAGACAAGAAGATTTTGAATGTGATTACCATAAAAATGACCAGTTCTTCTAGCGATATATATGGTAATTTCCCTGATTCAATCATTATACTATGTATACATGGACTAAAACACCATATTGTACCCCATGAATATGTACAATTATGTCAATTATAAATTAAAATCTTAAATAAAAAGGAAGAGAGGCTTAGACTGTAATAGTGACACCATTTAATTGTGAAGCCTCTGAATTGTTAAAAATATACCAGAAATCAAAGTTTCCATTCATTTTTATAAAAATTTAAGCAAAAGACCACAATTCAATTAAATGATAAAAAAGACCAATTAATTTTCAAAATAAACTACGAAGTTACATGTAAAAATCATAAAAGTGTTTCTACTGCAAGGATGTGGAAACGCTCTATTACTTCATATACTATATGCACTTAAAAAGTTGAAAGTCAATTTTATTTTTCCAAGAGTATTAACCTTTTTAAAAAAGTTTAAACATTTTAAAACAGAAATAATTGATTTAGAAATCAGAATGAATAAAAAAAATTCCAACATAAAGAAATAAATTAAAGAGAAGTAAACATGGATTGGGTAGAAGAAACAAAAAGCAGCTCAAAATATTAAATCCAAATGTGTCAATAATTATAATAATTTTAAATTAAAACATTCAAACATGTTCTAGGAATAAAAAAAGACAGTCACACTGGGTTTGTAAAAAAAAAAAATCTAACTATAGGTGATTTATAAGCCATGTCAGTAAGTTATAAAAATCCAGAAATATAGAAAACAAGTAGATGAAAAGAGATACACCACGCATACACTAAAAAAATCACCATAGTACGTCAATGTAAGACACAATAGGATTTAAGGCAAATGACCTTACCAGAGATTCAGATGGTTCCTTTCATAAAATGAAAAAGTTGAGTTTGCCAGAAATATGGAATTTTTATACATATGCACCAATAACATAAGCAGCATTTAAAAAGAAGACAAAACTACAAGAAGAAATAGACAAATCCAAAATAATAGGAGGAGAATTCAACATGCCTCTCTTAGTAAATGTCAGAACTAACAAAAAATTAAAGGAAATCAAAAAATAAATACTACTTTAAATAGCACAATTTAATGAATGCTTCTACAGTCCTAACGTGATACACATCCGTAAACCAAATTCTGCTTAATTTATTCAAAGTTAACTTTAATTAAAAATAATTTAATAATATTCATCATTACATTTACGCTGAGTCTTTTTCTTCTAACAGCTATAAGTGTCAGGCAAAATATTTTCATCCAATTCTTCATCCATACTCTAGGATACAATAAGAAAATCTTTCTAAGAACTAAATGAGGCCGGGCGCGGTGGCTCACACTTGTAATCCCAGCATTTTGGGAGGCCGAGGCGGGTGGATCACGAGGTCAGGAGATCGAGACCACGGTGAAACCCCGTCTCTACTAAAAATACAAAAAACATTAGCCGGGCGTGGTGGCGGGTGCCTGTAGTCCCAGCTACTCAGAGAGGCTGAGTCAGGAGAATGGCGTGAACCCGGGAGGCAGAGCTTGCAGTGAGCCAAGATTGCACCACTGCACTCCAGCCTGGGCGACAGAGCGAGACTCCATCTCAAAAAAAAAAAAAAAGAACTAAATGAGGTGCTGGAACCAAGATGGCCGAATAGGAACAGCTCCAGTCTACAGCTCCCAGTGTGAGCGACACAGAAGACGGATGATTTCTGCATTTCCGACTGAGGTACTGGGTTCATCTCACTGGGGAGTGTCAGAAAGTGGGTGCAGGACAGTGGGTGCAGTGCACCAAGGATAAGCCGAAGCAGGGCGAGGCACCACCTCACCCGGGAAGCTCAAAGGGTCAGGGAATTCCCTTTCCTAGTCAAAGAAAGGGTGACAGATGAGACCTGGAAAATCGAGTCACTCCCACCCTAACACTGCACTCTTCCAACGATCTTAGCAAACAGCACACCAGGAGATTATATCCTGCACCTGGCTCGGAGGGTCCTACGGCCATGGAGCCTCGCTCACTGCTAGTACAGCAGTCTGAGATCAAACTGCAAGGCGGCAGCGAGGCTGGGGGATGAGTGCCCGCCACTGCCGAGGCTTGAGTAGGTAAACAAAGCAGCTGGGAAGCTCGAACTGGGTGGAGCCCACTGCAGCTCAAGGAGGCCTGCCTGCCTCTGTAGACTCCACCTCTTGGGGCAGGGCATAGCCAAACAAAAGGCAGCAGAAACCTCTACAGACTTAAATGTCCCTGACAGCTTTGAAGAGAGTAGTGGTTCTCCCAGTATGCAACTGGAGATCTGAGAACGGACAGACTGCTTCCTCAAGTGGGTCCCTGACCCCCAAGTAGCCTAACTGGTAGGCACACCCCAGTAGGGGCAGACTGACACCTCACACGACCTAGTACTCCTCTGAGACAAAACTTCCAGAGGAACGATCACACAACAACATTTGCTGTTCACCAATATCCGCTGTTCTGCAGCCTCCACTGCTGATACCCAGGCAAACAGGGTCTGGAGTGGACCTCCAGCAAACTCCAACAGACCTGCAGCTGAGGGTCCTGACTGTTAGAAGGAAAACTAACAAACAAAAAGGACATCCACACCAAAACCCCATCTGTAAGTCACCATCATCAAAGACCAAAGGTAGATAAAACCACAAAGATGGGGAAAAAACACAGCAGAAAAACTGGAAACGCTAAAAAGCAGAGTGCCTCTCCTCCTCCAAAGGAACGCAGCTCCTCACCAGCAACAGAACAAAGCTGGACAGAGAATGACTTTGACGAATTGAGAGAAGAAGGCTACAGACGATCAAACTACTCCAAGCTAAAGAAGGAAGTTCGAACCCATGGCAAAGAAGTTAAAAACCTTGAAAACAATTAGATGAATGGCTAACTAGAATAATCAATGCAGAGAAGTCCTTAAAGGACCTGATGGAGCTGAAAACCATGGCACAAGAACTACAGGACGACCGCACAAGCTTCAGGAGCCGATTTGATCAACTGGAAGAAAGGGTATCAGTGATGGAAGATCAAATGAATGAAATGAAGCAAGAAGAGAAGTTTAGAGAAAAAAGAATAAGAAGAAATGAACAAAGCCTCCAAGAAATATGGGACTATGTGAAAAGACCAAATCTACATCTGATTGGTGTACCTGAAAGTGACGGGGAGAATAGAACCAAGTTGGAAAACACTCTGCAGGATATTATCCAGGAGAACCTCCCCAATCTAGCAAGGCAGGCAGGCCAACATTCAAATTCAGGAAATACAGAGAATGCCACAAAGATACTCCTCGAGAACAGCAAATCGAAGACATATAATTGGAAGATTCACCAAAGTTGAAATGAAGGAAAATATGTTAGGGGCAGCCAGAGAGAAAGGTCGGGATACCCACAAAGGGAAGCCCATCAGACTAACAGCTGATCTCTCGGCAGAAACTCTACAAGCCAGAAGACAGTGGGGGCCAATATTCAAGAATTAATTTCAGAATTAATTTCTTTAAGAAAATTAATTCTTAAATTAATTTTCAATCCAGAATTTCATATCGAGCCAAACTAAGCTTCATAAGTGAAGGAGAAATAAAATCCTTTACAGACAAGCAAATGCTGAGAGATTTTGTCACCACCAGGCCTGCCCTAAAAGAGCTCCTGAAGGAAGCACTAAACATGGAAAGGAACAACCAGTACCAGCCACTGCAAAAACATGCCAAACTGTAAAGACCATCGAGGCTAGGAAGAAACTGCATCAACTAACGAGCAAAATAACCAGCTAACATCATAATGACAGGATCAAATTCACACATAACAATACTAACCTTAAATGTAAATGGGCTAAATGCTCCAATTAAAAGACATAGACTGGGAAATTGGATAGAGAGTCAAGATCCATCAGTGTGCTGCATTCAGGAAACCAGTCTCACATACAGAGACACAAATAGGCTCAAAATAAAGGGATGGGGCCGGGCGCGGTGGCTCACGCTTGTAATCCCAGCACTTTGGGAGGCCGAGGCGGGCGGATCACGAGGTCAGGAGATCGAGACCACGGTGAAACCCCATCTCTACTAAAAATACAAAAAAATTAGCCGGGCATGGTGGCGGGCGCCTGTAGTCCCAGCTACTTGGAGAGGCTGAGGCAGGAGAATGGCGTGAACCCGGGAGGCGGAGCTTGCAGTGAGCCGAGATCGCGCCACTGCACTCCAGCCTGGGGGACAGAGGGAGATCCCGTCTCTAAAAAAAAATATCACACACGACGCAATAAAGGGATGGAGGAAGATCTAACAAGCAAATGGAAAACAAAAAAAGGCAGGGGTTGCAATCCTAGTCTCTGATAAAA
Source organism: Hylobates moloch (assembly GCF_009828535.3). Classification (NCBI taxonomy): domain Eukaryota; kingdom Metazoa; phylum Chordata; class Mammalia; order Primates; family Hylobatidae; genus Hylobates; species Hylobates moloch. The sequence goes on from NW_026652278.1 coordinate 93,023,356, forward strand.
CAGACTTCAAACCAACAAAGATCAAAAGAGACAAAGAAGGCCATTACATAATGGTAAAGGGATCAATTCAACAAGAAGAGCTAACTATCCTAAATATGTATGCACCCAATACAGGAGCACCCAGATTCATAAAGCAAGTCCTTAGAGACCTGGAAAGTGACTTACACTCCCACAAAATAATAACGGGAGACTTTAACACCCCACTGTCAACATTAGACAGATCAACGAGACAGAAAGTTAACAAGGATATCCAGGAATTGAACTCAGCTCTGCACCAAGCAGACCTAATAGACATCTACAGAACTCTCCACCTCAAATCAACAGAATATACATTTCTTCTCAGCATCACATCACACTTATTCCCAAACTGACCACATACTTGGAAGTAAAGCACTCCTCAGCAAATGTAGAACAGAAATTGTTAGGCACGGTGGCTCAAGCTTGTAATCCCAGCACTTTGGGAGGCCAAGGTGGGCAGATCACGAGGTCAGGAGATCGAGACCATGGTGAAACCCTGTCTCTACTAAAAATAACAAAAAATTAGCGAGGAGTGGTGATGGGCGCCTGTAGTCCCAGCTACTCAGAGAGGCTGAGGCAGGAGAACGGCATGAACCCAGGAGGCAGAACTTGTAGTGATCCAAGATGGCCACTGCACTCCAGCCTGGGTGACAAACCTAGACTCCATCTCAAAAAAAAAAAAAAAAAAACAGAAATTATAACAAACTGTCTCTCAGACCACAGTGCAATCAAACTAGAATACAGGATTAAGAAACTCACTCAAAACCACTCAACTACATGGAAACTGAACAACCTGCTCCTGAATGACTACTGGGTACATAACGAAATGAAGGCAGAAATAAAGATGTTCTTTGAAACCAACGAGAACAAAGACACAACATACCAGAATCTCTGGGACACATTCAAAGCAGTGTGTAGAGGGAAATTTATAGCACTAAATGCCCACAAGAGAAAGCAGGAAAGATCTAAAATTGACACCCTAACATCACAATTAAAAGAACTAGAGAAGCAAGAGCAAACACATTCAAAAGCTAGCAGAAGGCAAGAAATAACTAAGATCAGAGCGGAACTGAAGGAAATAGAGACATAAAAAACCCTTCAAAAAAATCAATGAATCCAGGAGCTGGTTTTTTGAAAAGATCAACAAAATTGATAGACCACTAGCAAGACTAACAAAGAAGAAAAGAGAGAAGAATGAAATAGACGCAATAAAAAATGATAAAGGGGATATCACCACTGATCCCACAGAAATACAGACTACCATCAGATAATACTATGAACACCTCTACACAAATAAACTAGAAAATCTAGAAGAAATGGATAAATTCCGTGACACATACACCCTTCCAAGACTAAACCAGGAAGAAGTTGAATCTCTGAATAGACCAATAACAGGCTCTGAAATTCAGGCAATAATTAATAGCTTACCAACCAGAAAAAGTCCAGGACCAGATGGATTCACAGTCGAATTCTACCAGAGATACAAGGAGGAGCTGGTACCATTCCTTCTGAAACTATTCTAATCAATACAAAAAGAGGGAATCCTCCCTAACTCATTTTATGAGGCCAGCATCATCCTGATACCAAAGCCTGGCAGAGACACAACAAAAAAAGAGAATTTTAGACCAATATCCCTGATGAACATCGATGCAAAAATCCTCAATAAAATACTGGCAAACTGAATCCAGCAGCACATCAAAAAGCTTATCCACCATGATTAAGTGGGCTTCATCCCTGGGATGCAAGGCTGGTTCAACATATGCAAATCAATAAATGTAATCCAGCATATAAACAGAACCAACGACAAAAACCACATGATTATCTCAATAGATGCAGAAAAGGCCTTTGAAAAAATTCAACAACCTTCATGCTAAAAACTCTCAATAAATTAGGTATTGATGGGATGTATCTCAAAATAATAAGAGCTATCTATGACAAACCCACAGCCAATATCATACTGAATGGACAAAAACTGGAAGCATTCCCTTTGAAAACTGGCACAAGACAGGGATGCCCTCTCTCACCACTCCTATTCAACATAGTGTTGGAAGTTCTAGTCAGGGCAAACAGGCAGGAGAAGGATATAAAGGGTATTCAATTAGGAAAAGAGGAAGTCAAATTGTCCCTGTTTGCAGATGACATGATTGTATATCTAGAAAACCCCATTGTCTCAGCCCCAAATCTCCTTAAGCTGATAGGCAACTTCAGCAAAGTCTCAGGATACAAAATCAATGTACAAAAATCACAAGCATTCTTATACACTAATAGCAGACAAACAGAGAGCCAAATCATGAGTGAACTCCCATTCATATTTGCTTCAAAGAGAATAAAATACCTAGGAATCCAACTTACAAGGGACATGAAGGACCTCTTCAAGGAGAACTACAAACCACTGCTCAATGAAATAAAAGAGGATACAAACAAATGGAAGAACATTCCATGCTCATGGATAGGAAGAATCAATATCATGAAAATGGCCATACTGCCCAAGGTAATTTATAGATTCAATGCCATCCCCATCAAGCTACCAATGACTTTCCTCACAGAATTGGAAAAAACTACTTTAAAGTTCATAGGGAACCAAAAAAGAGCCCGCATTGCCAAGTCAATCCTAAGCCAAAAGAACAAAGTCAGAGGCATCACGCTACCTGACTTCAAACTATACTACAAGGCTACAGTAACCACAACAGCATGGTACTGGTACCAAAACAGAGATATAGATCAATGGAACAGAACAGAGACCTCAGAAATAATGCCATATATCTACAACCATCTGATATTTGACAAACCTGACAAAAACAAGCAATGGGATAAGGATTCCCTATTTAATAAATGGTGCTGGGAAAACTGGCTAGCCATGTGTAGAAAGCTGAAACTGGATCCCTTCCTTACACCTTATACAAAAATTAATTCAAGATGGATTAAAGACTTACATGTTAGACCTAAAACCATAAAAACCCTAGAAGAAAACCTAGGCAAGACCATTCAGGACATAGGCATGGGCAGGGACTTCATGTGTAAAACATCAAAAGCAATGGCAACAGAAGCCAAAATTGACAAACGGGATCTAATTAAACTAAAGAGCTTCTGCACAGCAAACCACCATCAGAGTGAACAGGAAACCTACAGAATGGGAGAAAATTTTTGCAACCTACTCATCTGACAAAGGGCTAATATCGAGAATCTACAATGAACTCAAACAAATTTACAAGAAAAAAACAACCCCATCAAAAATTGGGCGAAGGATAGGAACAGACACTTCTCAAAAGAGGACATTTATGCAGCCAAAAAACACATGAAAAAATGCTCATCATCACTGGCCATCAGAGAAATGCAAATCAAAACCACAATGAGATACCATCTCACACCAGTTAGAATGGCCATCATTAAAAAGTCAGGAAACAACAGATGCTGGAGAGGATGTGGAGAAATAGGAACACTTTTACACTGTTGGTGGGACTGTAAACTAGTTCAACCATTGTGGAAGTCAGTGTGGTGATTCCTCAGGGATTTGGAACTAGAAATACCATTTGACCCAGCCATCCCATTACTAGGTATACACCCAAAAGATTATAAAACATGCTGCTATAAAGACACATGCACACGTATGTTTATTGCAGCACTATTCACAACAGCAAAGACTTGGAACCAACCCAAATGTCCAACAATGATAGACTGGATTAAGAAAATGTGGCACATATACACCATGGAATACTATGCAGCCATGAAAAAGGATGAGTTATTTGAGCTTAGAAGTTTGAGACCAGCCTGGGCAACATAGTGAGACCCTGTCTCTATTTTATTATTATTTAATTATTTTAAAAAAAAAGACAGGGGAAAAGGAAAAAAAAGGGGGTTAAAAAAAGGACCATAAAGAGTAATGGAGCCAAGATGGCGGAATAGGAAGAGCTCTGGTCTACAGCTCCCAGCGTGAGTGACGCAGAAGATGGGTGATTTCTGCATTTCCATCTGAGGTACCAGGTTCATCTCACTAGGGGTTGCCAAACAGTGGGTGCAGGACAGTCAGTTTAGCGCACCATGCGCGAGCCGAGGCGAAGTAGGGCAAGGCACTGTCTCACTTGGGAAGTGCAAGGGGTCAGGGAGTTCCCTTTCCTAGTCAAGGAAAGGGGTGACAGACGGCACCTGGAAAATCGGGTCATTCCCACCCTAATAGTGGGCTTTTCCAATGGGCTTGGAATACAGCACACCAGGAGATTGTGTCTCGCACCTGACTCAGAGGGTCCTACACCCTCGGAGTCTTGCTGACTGCTAGCACAGCAGTCTGAGATCAAACTGCACGGCGGCAGCGAGGCTGGGGGAGGGGTGCCCGCCATTGCCCAGGCTTGCTTAGGTAAACAAAGCAGCCAGAAAGCTTGAACTGGGTGGAGCCCACCACAGCTCAAGGAGGCCTGCCTGCCTCTGTAGGCTCTGCCTCTGGGGGCAGGGCACAGACAAACAAAAAGTCAGCAGTAACCTCTGCAGACTTAAATGTCCCTGTCAGACAGCTTTGAAGAGAGTAGCCATTCTCCTAGCCCGCAGCTGGAGATCTGAGAACAGGCAGACTGCCTCCTAAACTGGGTCCCTGACCCGCGAGCGGCCTAACTGGGAGACACCCCCCAGTACGGACAGACTGACACCTCACTCGGCCGGGTACTCCTCTGAGACAAAACTTCCAGAGGAACGATCAGACAGCTGAATTTGCGGTTCATGAAAATCTGCTGTTCTGCAGCAACCACTGCTGACACCCAGGCAAACAGGGTCTGGAGTGGACCTCTAGCAAACTCCAACAGAGCTGCAGATCTGTTTTTTGATCTTTTCAAAAAAACCAGCTCCTGGATTCATTAATTTTTTGAAGGGTTTTTTGTGTCTCTATTTCCTTCAGTTCTGCTCTGATTTTAGTTATTTCTTGCCTTCTGCT
>NW_026652278.1:93033236-93048633 GCF_009828535.3 Hylobates moloch
TGGGTTGGAACTCTCCATGAAAAATATATTTTGCTGATTTTTCACCCTCTTCTTGTGATCTTATTTGGCCATATAACCCCCAAGCAGAGCAGGAAATGTGGCATTCAAAGGTAACAGAGTAAACTTCTCCTCTGTACCGAGGGGCTTAAGCAACTCAGTTTCCAGAAGTTTATGTAGAAAATCTTTTTACTAATGGGTCAAAGATTCCCAGATGCTCACAACATACCATTTTTTCCCTTGATATTATTATTTCATGAGGCTGTTTTAAACATAAAGAAATTTTAATTCATACACCATTTTTTCTCCTTTCCCTTGCACAGTCTGCATGTATTGGTTTGGTTGGTTTTGAAGGAGAACACACACTTAACCAGCCATTTGGTTTCCCACAGCCAATATGCACATGTCCAGGGTGTTCCCCTGTGATTTTCAAGGCCTGGTTTTCTTCTGATAAGGTCAGAAGCACACACAGCTTATCCACATCTGCTGTGTTCCCTGAGGTCAATCAAAATATTTTTCCTTCTGGGACTAATGGGAATCTCCCAGAGAGAAACAATTATTGCTCGTGAAAAATCTATTGATTTGCATTGCATGGTTCACCTATTATTTAGGGTTCAGGGACACTTTTTGAAACTGGGAGAGCAATTCAGGGGATTCAGAATGAGAAGATACTAGTGAATACATTCATGCTATACATTTCTGAGTATTTGCTGCTACTGTTATTAGAAGTGCAGAATGCTGAATTCAATTGCCATAAATTGTCAAGAATGTAAGTCATCCAGCATTACTGACTTCATTGGTTGAATTATAAATCCACGATAACAGTGTTGGGCACAATCACAGATTAAAAAACGATGAACAGAATTGTGAGTGTTCCCATTTGTGTGATTTCCCACTTCTCTTCTTTCTTTGCTTTAAATGTGAGGCCCATTTTCTATGGCTCCTGATGCTGATTTGGATGGAAACAAGGAGCAGATGATTCCATGTTGCAGAAGGCAAGAGCACTGGGTTTCCAGTTATTTCCAGGGGTTTACTACTCATGTGGTCCATGTTGAAATTTGCAAAAGAAACGTGGGACCATGACAATATACTATGTGTTGTCATCTGGATCCAGGAATCAACCAAATAGTTAAAAGCCTTCAATAAACTATCTACCCTTTGAAAAAAAAAACAGGTAATGGGACTGAATGTACATTTTTCAAAATAAGACACAAAAATGGAAAACAGACATATATTTTTTTAAAGCTCAACATCATTAATCATTAAGGAAATGCAAATTAAAACCACAATGAGATGTCATCTCACATCGGTCAGAATGTCTATTATCAAAAATACCAAAGATAAATGTTGGTCAGCATATGGAGAAAAGGTAACTCTTGTACACTGTTAGCGCGAATGTAAACTAGTACATCCACTATTAAAAACACTATGGAGGTTCCTCAAAATACTAAAAATAGAATCACCATATGATCTGGCAATTGCATTTCTGGGTATTTACCAAAAGTTTAAAACCTGTTTGTCAAAGAAATGTCTGCACTCCCTTGTTCACTGCAGGCAGCAGTATTCATGATAGCCAAGTAATGGAATCAACCTGTTTATCAATGGATGAATGGATAAAGAAAATGTAGTATATAGAGAGAGTAGAATACTATGTAGCCTTTAAAAATGAAATTCTGTCACTTGCAATGACATGGATAGAATTGTAGAACACTATGCTAAGTGAAATAAGCCAAGCACAGAAAGACGAATACCACATGTTTTCACTTATATGTGGAAGATAAAACAACTGAACTCATAGAAGCAGAGAGCAGAATGGTGGCTGCAGAGGCTTCAGGCAGAGGTAATAAGGAGATGATGTCGAAAAGTACAAAATCTCAGTTATTCATGGGGAATAAAGGTTTTTTTGATATCTACTGCACAGCATGGTGAATATAATAGCGTATTGTCCATTTCAAAATTGCTATGAGAGTAAATTTCAAATGTTCTCACTATAAAAAGTGATATTTGAGCTGACAGATGTGTTAATTAGCTTTAAGTATTCTACATTATACTCGTAAATCCTAACATTGCTTCATACCCCATAATAAATACAGCTGTAAATTTCAATGTATAATAAAATAAATAATAAATAAAATTTAAAAATTTAAACAGTATTGTAATGGTATATAAACAGACACATAAAATAAAAATAATAATAATAAAACAGACACAAAGGTCAAACAAATAGGTTAGAGAGCCCAGTAATAATCCTAGGCATATATGGTCAATTAGTTTTTGACAAGGGTGCCAACAATACACAATGAAGAAAACATAATTCCTTAAATAAATGAGGTTGAGAAAATTGGATATCCACATGTAAAAAATAAAATTGACACTTATTTGACACACACACAAAAATCAACTCAATGAATTAAAATTTTAAGCATAATACCATAAAACGCCCAGAAGGAAACATAGGGGAAAAGCTCCTGGACATAATTCTTGATTTTCTGGGTATGACACCAAAATCACAGGCAACAAAAGCAAAAATAAACAAGTAGAACCTCTGCAGAGTAGTGAAGAACTAAAAAAAAACAAACTTGTGCAAAGCAAAGAAAAAAGTCAACGAAATGAAAAGGCAACCTATGGATTGGGAGAAACCATAAAAACCATAAATTTAATAAGGAATTAATAGAAAAACAAAATATAATGAACTCAAGCAATTCAACACCAAAACCCAAATAACCCAATTAAAAATGGGCAAATGACCAAAATAGACTTTTTCATAAAAGTAGACATACAAATGGCCAGTAAGTATATGAAAAAGTCATACACACACACACACACACACACACACACACACACACACACCCCCAGTGCTGTCCTCTAAAACCTGCTGTACAAATTTTCATTCCAAGTAGTTGGGAAGATGCAATGGAGGACTCCAAAGCCTTATGGAATGTAGCCACTAGATAAAAGGAGTCTAGGTAACCAGATGACTCTATGGATAAGAAACTTATCCACTGACTCTCATTAAACTATTAGATGAGAGAGACACAAACTTCAGTTATATTAAGGCATTGAGATTTTGACACTGCTTTTGAAGCACTGAGAATACCCTTACCTAAATCAATAAATTTAAAATTAGTGGCATTGGTTTAGCATTTGATTGTTAAAAGGCAAAGGAATAGATAGAAACAGCATGCCATTTGGTAGAACTGTTGACTGCTACAACTTGGAAGGTAGACAATGTGTATGCTAAGCCTGCAGCTCTTTGGAAAGTGGTTGGAGAGAATGAGAATGTGATTTATATTTTAAGAAGATCACTCTGGCTGCTATGTGATCAAGATTAGAAATGGGGGAATCGAACAACTATTGTAATAGTCCAGGGCAACAAAAAAGATAATGGAATAAACTAAGGTGATAAATGTGAAAGTGGTGGAGGTGGTGAAAAGTGGTGGAATTTTTTATATATTCTGATAAAAGGAAGAAAAGAATGTTCTAGTGCATTGAACAAGGATTGTGAGAGAAAGTAAGCAGTCAAGAAAAACTCTTAAGGTTTTCAGACTGAATAACTGATATGGTTTGGTTACTGGTCCCCTCCACATCTCATGTTGAAATGTAATCCTCAGTGTTGAAAGTGGGCCCCAGTGGGAGGTGTTTGGATTATACAGGAGGATCCCTCATAAATAGTTTAGCACCATCCCCTTGGGGAGAAGTGAGTTCTCACTCAGTTCAGGCGAAATCTGGTTGTTCAAGTGTGTAGCAGCTCTCCCATTACTCTCTCATTCCCACACTCACCGTGTGACATATCTGCTCCCACTTCACCTTCCTGCACGAGTAGAAGCTCTCTGAGGCCCTCGCCAGAAGCAGATGCCGGCACCATGTTTCTTGTACTGCCTACAGAACCATGAGACAAAATAAGACCTCTTTTCCTTATAAATAACCCAGCCTCAAGTATTTCCTTATGTCAACACACATGGACTAAAGCAGTATCTGACAGAGTTATTAATAGTATTTATTGAGGTAAGGCAACTAAGGGAGAAGCAGGTTGTAGAAGAGGGAAAATAAAGACATTAAAACTTACTAAAGTGTTAAAAACAAAGTATTTGTGCAATGATAGATAATTGTATCAATAAAACAGAATAGAAATCCAAAATAGAAATACATAAAAATGAAAATATATTAAAAAGTGGCATTTATATTCATTATAGAAAATATGTTTTAATAAATGAAGCTCACATAATCAGGTTATATACCCTATCATATATCAAATACAAAAATAAAATCCAACTGCAATAAAGACCCAAATGTGAAATAAAATAAAATTTCAGAATGTATGGGATAACTTTTATAAAACATTTGGAAGGACAAGACTCTTAAATAAAAAAGGAATTCCTGAATTTACAAAAGAAACATAATAACACAATATTTTGTGTAACAAACAAAATGTAGTAAGAGTCTAGGAAAGACACTTGCAATCTATATGGCAGGAAAAAGTTAACAAAATCAATATTCCTGATCTGTAGGGGATGCTGAAAACTTGATGAGAAAATAAAACAGAAGAACAACATGTTGTATGACACAAACATTCAGAAGAGAGATTGCGAATTGTCATCAACCATTTGAAAATATGCCAATTTCTGTTAATGCAGTGAATTACACTGATTTTCAAGTGTTAAGCCAACCTTGCAATCCTCAGGCATAAAAACATTTTATTATTAATAATATCTATTTTTTAAACTTATTATCATAGAAATAATTATTGCTGACCCTGTAACAGTTTGCAAGGCAAAGCATATGCCATTTATTTAACACAGTAGTTCTCAACTGGAGGTGTTTTTCCCCCAGGGGACATTTGGCAGTGCTCAGTTACATTTTTCTTTCTTACAACTGAGGGTCGCTACTAGCATCTAATGGATGGAGAACAGGCATGCTGTTAAACATCCTGCAATACATAGGTAAGCCTCTCACAAGAGGAATAATCTGGGCCAAAATGTCAACAGTGCAGAGGTTGAGAAACACTGATTAAACAGCTCAGTTTAACCAAGACTTATCAATTCTATATCCTAAAAAAAATCTCAATTCTGAACCACTCCCACCCCCATAGTACATCTTCACTATCACTGCAGTTATTCTTAACTACAAATTTGCCTCTTCAGTCTATTATGTAAATTGCTGCCCAAGTAAGAGAAGGCTTGGATTGAGTTAGGTGGGATGGGGTGGGTTTCATTAAAACACAAATCTCCATCGTGTGTTTAAAAATACCAAATGCATCATCCACAAATACATTTTTAAGTTTTAAACCATTGAAAAATATTATTTCCAGGAGGTTAGCTAACATTTATTGAGAGATTACAATATGTGGCGACTGTTTTAAAAGCTCTCTATATAACTCTTGTAATCCTTAAAACAGCTCTATGAGGTAGGTACTCATATTATCTCCATAACACAGATAAAGAAACGGACATAGAGCAAAAGTCAGAGGGTAGGTTATGCTGCCAACACGATGGAGACAAACACACATAATGATATTAAGCTAAAATAACAGCTATAGTTTCTGAGTCTTGTATTTTTTTGAAATATGTTACTTAATTTATTATCTGTGCTGAGTTATAATTTAGAATTTTTTAGCAACATGGGCATCTAGTATATAATTAATGTTTTCTTTTCTCCATACATAAAGAAGAGTATGTATTTGACAAGAATATAGAATAAAATAGAAGCTGACGGGAAAAAAAAACAAATCTATTTATACAATAATTCTTCATTAAATCTCATATTTCCTTTGTCTGAATTTACCTATTTGAGAAAAAAATCCAGACTGGGTAGCTAAAACTAGCCAAAGCAAGTAGATGGGACTCCATGGGTCCAATGTTAGAAAAAGGACACTGCCTTTTATCTAAAGCTGTAAGTGAAACTGAGATCATGAGAGCGAGAGTTAGCCAAGGGTCAAAAAGAATCTCAGAATACAGGATGAAGTATACACAGAAGACAGTACATTCGCAAACTGAATTCCGTAGAGAAAGGTGAGAGATAAAACACACATAAACTGAGTGAACATTTGAATTTGTGAGATCTGAGATTGATAAGCTCTGTAAGTACAACGGTGCTTGTGATGGTTAATTTTATGTGTCGAGTTGATAGGGCTAAAAGATGCCCAGATAGCTAGTAAAACATTATTTCTCAGTGTGTCTGTAAGAGTGTTTCTAGAAATTATAAGCATCTGAATCAATAGAAGGGCTAAAGAAGATCCACCCTTACCAATGTGGACAGGTGTCATCCAAATCACTTACGGCCTAAATAGAACAAAAAGGCTGAGCAACAATAAGTTCTCCCTTTCTTCTTGGCTGGGATATCCATCTTCTCCTGCCATTGGAATTGGAGCTCCTGGTTGTTGGGCCTTCAGATTCCAGGACTTAAACCAATGGCCTCCCAGATCTTAAGCTTTTGACCTTGGAGTGGGAGTTACACCACCAGCACCTCTGGTCCTCAGGCCTTCAGATTCAGAGTGAATTACACTATTACCTTTCCCAGATGGCATATCATGGGACTTCTCAGCATCCATAATCATGTGAGCCAATTCTCATAATAAATATCCTCATGTGTATCTATATATTGATAGAGATATAGGCAGATAGACAGATTCTATTGGTTCTGTTTCTGGGGGTAAGCCTAATACAGTGGTGGCAGTAGACAGATAATGAAAACATGTAAGGCTTTGGAAATTGTCCTCAATCTCTGGGACATGAATTGGGAATCCTAATAAAAAAATCTTTGAAAACAGAAGTTTTCTTTGTGGTATAAAGATGAGACAGCAGTATCTTCAAGAGATGGTAATGGAAGCATAAGGTAAGGAAGTATTTCATTCATGAAAGCATCTATATCACATGGGTAATATGATTGTAAGAAGATCAGAAATAAAATCCTTCAAAGTAAAGTGACCATATAATTTATCATCTAAATCTTGATAATCTTGAAAACAACAGGGTTGCTATTAGTAATTACACTGAAACAATCAGACTAAACCAGCTTTGTCCTGGAAAACTAAAACACATTATTTCTTAATAATAAGAATAGTCCAGAGCAGGTTGGAGATGGGATTATATTCAGTAATTTATCAAAACTTCCAATGTCAAGCTTAAATTCAGCTCAAATGTTTCTGTGCTTAATGGTATTATTTTGGCTATTAAGACACTAAAACTCTGCATACCATATTTACAATCGTGAAGGAACACAGTATCCTCCTTAAGTTGCACTGCTGAAAGTAGTAACAATGACTGTAGACCTCTCCGGCTATATTATATGGTGACAAAATTCTCCCTTTAGTCTGTAACATCTGAGACAACCACTTAACCGTATCTAAACCTTAATCAGACACTGCTAAACTAACAGGATGGATTGGCTCAGTCAGCCATGGCTGGACAGTGGAAAAGTTCTTAAATATAAATACGAAATCAACAGTGTCTAGCAGTGTCTCTCCATACTTTTCACTAAAATATGTAGGAAGATATATGTAGGAAAATATGTAGGAAGATAAAATATGTAGGAACATTCACAAAAATACCAAAATTATAAATGGCAATCAAGTACCAGAATTATGGAGGAATTACTCACACACACAAAAAAATCCAATGTGAGGGTGACCATAAAACAGAAAAAAAATGTGATAAAGGAAGAAGGAAATTATACCTCTAAAATTATGTAATATGAGAACTCTAAAAAAATTATTTTCAAAACTGTCTGGCAACTTCAGTAGAGTAGAAGATGATATTATCATGCTATAAAACAGGTGCAGGAAATTATATGAGAATACCAATTTGAGATAAAATCACGAATGTAAATAAAGATCACCAAAATAAAACAATGCAAGAAAACCTAAAGTGCAATAACAGAATTAAAAGACTCATTGAGGCTGGGCACAGTGGCTCATGCCTATAATCCCAGCACTTTGGGAAGCCAAGACGGGTGGATCATTTGAGGCCAGGAGATCGAGACCAGCCTAGTCAACATGGCAAAACCCCATCTCTACTAAAAATACAAAAATTAGCCGAGTGTGGTGGTGCATGTCTGTAGTCCCAGCTATTTGGGAGGCTGAGACAGGAAAATTGCTTGAACCCGGGAAGCAGAGGTTGCAGTGAGCCAAGATCATGCCACTGAATTCCAGCCTGGGCAACAGGGCAAGACCCTGTCTCAAAAAAAAAAAAAAGAGATACATTGAAGGGCTGGGAGCAGTGGCTCATGCCTGTAATACCAGCACTTTTGGAGACTGAGGTGGGAGGATCACTTGAGGCCAAGAGTTTGAGACCAGGCTGGGCAACATAGCAAGACCTTGTCTCAACAAAAAAAAATTTTTTTTAAATAGCCTGGCATGGTGGTGCGAGCCTGTAGTCCTAGCTGCTCAGGAGGCTGAAGCAGGAAGAAGATTGCTTGAGCTCAGGATCAATTTCAAGGTTATTTATTTTGTTCATTTATCTGTCTATTTTTGCATCAATACCATGCTGCTTTAATTATTCAAATATAAGATCGTCTAAGATCTGGTAGGGCTAATTACTCCTCATTATGCTTGCCTTTAACATATACGCCTGTATGTGTGCATATGTGTGTTACTGTATATGTTTTATTCTTCTAAATAAATTTTATACTAGTTTGATCAAATATTGACCCCAGTGTGCTCCCTACCATTATTATATTTTCAATGCTATTTCCTTTTTCATCATAATTTTAATACATTATTGTTATTATACAAGCTAGCTATTGATTTTTGTATATTTATCTCATCCTACCATTTTGTTGAATTGTTTTTATCAATTCAAGTAGCTTTATAATGGAATCTCTTTGGTTTTATAGATGTACAAGTCATTTTCTCTTATATTGCTCACAAGTTTTACTATGTTTTTCATGTTATTTGATGCTTTAGGGTTTATTAACATTACATTTTTATTTTGAAATATACTTTTTATCAAAATAAGATTACTGTCTTTACTAAAAGGCTTTGGCCTTGAAAAATAAAATAAAATAAAACCAAGCAGAAATTCTAGAACAAAAAAAAACAATTGAAGGAAATATTAAATACATTCAAAAGAAAAAAATCTCAGAACTTGAAGAAAGGTCTTTTGAAATAATCCAGTCAGATAAAAATAAAGATAAAAGAATAGAACAGAATGAACAAAGCTTTGAGATGCCTGGGACTACATAAAGCTATAGAACTTATGCATTGTTGGTATTCCTGAGGAAGGAAGAGCAATCAAAAAATTTAGAAAACAAATTAAGGAAACAATTGCTGAGAACTTCCTATCCCAAGGCAAATACATTGCAAAAAGGAGTCACCACAGCATATATATTCAGAATGTCTAAAGTCAGTGAAAGAAAGAATTTTAAAGTTAGAAAGAGAAAATCAGCTGGTGACCTACAAAGGAAACCACATCTGACTAACAGAAGACTTATGGGCCAGAAGAGAATAAGATGGTATTTTCAAAGTGCTGAGAGAAAAAAAATAAATCTGTCAGACCAGAATGTTATATGCTGCCAGAAGAAGCTTCATAAATCAGGAAAAAATAAAGTCTTTCCCAGATAAGCAAATACTTAGAAAATTTTTGGTGACTGGACTGGTCTTGCCAAAAATGCTGAGAGTTCTTAGACATGGGAATGAAAGGTCGATAATCACCATTATGAAAACATATAGAAATATAAAACTTAGTTTTTATAAAATAATCACACAAAGGAGGAAAATAAAGGAATCAAATGGAATCACAACAGAATTTCATCAAAACACAAAGACAAAAAGAGAAGAAAATTAAAAAATTTAAAACAACTTGAAAATAATTAAAAATATGACAAGAACAAAGCCTCATATATCAATATTAACTTTTAATATAATAGGTTAAATGCTCCACTTCAAAGATAGAGATTGGCAGAATGCATTAAAAATGTGATCAAATTACATTCTTCCTATAAGAAATTCACCTTACCTATAAAGACACATATAGACTAAAAGTAAAGGGGTAAAAAATATATTCCATGCAAATGGAAACCAAAAGGGAACACAAGTAGCTATGGTTAAATCAGATAACACAGACTTTAGATCAAAAACAGTAATAAAAGACAAAGAAAGACATTATATAA
Source organism: Hylobates moloch (assembly GCF_009828535.3). NCBI lineage: Eukaryota > Metazoa > Chordata > Mammalia > Primates > Hylobatidae > Hylobates > Hylobates moloch. The sequence continues at coordinate 93,043,338 of NW_026652278.1, forward strand.
TGATAAAGAGATCAATTCAGCAAAGGATATAACAATCCTAAATACATGGGCACCCAACATCAAAACACCCAGCAATACAATAATAGAGGAGTACGTCAACATCACAGTCATAGCACTAGACAGATCATTTAACAAAGAAACACTGAACTTAACCCGGCTTTTAGACCAAATGGATTTAATAGACATTTACAGAACACTCTACCAAGCAATTACAGAATATACATTAGTTTCATAAGCAGATAGAACATTCTCCAAGGTAGACCATGTTAAAGCAAAGCCATAAAACAAGTTTTAACAAATTTTCAAAAATCGAAATCATATCAATTGTCTTCTCAGACTACAGTGGAATAAAGCTAGAAATCAATACCAAGAGAAACTTCAGAAATGATACAAATACATGGAAATTTAAACGGTATGCTTCTCAATGATCACTGGGTCAATGAAAAAAATAAGATAGAAATTAAAAAATTTTATTAAATCAATGAAAATGAAAACACAACATACCAAAACCTGTGAGATACAGCAAAAGCAATGCTAAGAGGGGTTTATAGCATTAAAGCCTAAAACAAAAAAGTAGAAAGACCACGAATTAACAACTTAACATCACACTTCAAAAGCTGGAGGCAAAAGAATAAACCAAACCCAAAGTTAACAGGAAAAAACAAATATCAAATATCAAAGAAGAACCAAATGAAATAGAAAACAAAATAAAATACAAATAATCAATGAAACAAAAAGTTAGTTCTTTGAAAGGGTAAAGAAAATTGACAAAATCTAAGTAGACTAATCAATATAAGAAGAGACAAGATCTCAATAAATGCAATCAGAAATGAAAAAAGAGATATTACAATTGATTCCACAGAAATACAAGATATCATCAGTGACTATTATGAACAATTCTACACTCACAAACTAGAAAATCTAGAGGAAATAAATAAATTTCTGGAAACATACAAATCCCAAAGATTGAACCAGAAAAAACTAAAACTCTCAAACAGACCAATAATAAGTATCAAATCAATAAATGAAATACATCACATAAACATTATTAAGGACAAAACCCACATAATCATTTCAATAGGCAGAGAAAGAGCATTCCATAAAATTCAGCATCCCTTCATGATAAAAATCCTCAACAAACTAGGCATAGAAAAAGCATACTTCAACATAATAAAGGTAATATATGACCAATCCACAGCAAACATCTTAGTGAGGAAAAGTTGAAAGCATTCCCTCTAAGAACTGGAAGAAGACAAGAATGCCCACTTTTACCACTCTTATTTAACATAATTCTAGAAGTCCTCACCAGGGCAATCAGGCAAGAGAAAACAAAAAGGCACTGAAATTAGAAATGAGGAAGTCAAATTATCCGTGTTCACTGATGATATCTTATTCTAGAAAACCCTAAAGACTTCACCAAAAAAAAAACCTCTTAGATTTGATAAATCAATTCGGAAAAGTTTCAAGATGGAAAATTAATATACAGAAATCAGAAGTATTTCTACACACTGATAATGACTTAGTCAAGGACCAAATCAAGAAGGCATTCCCATTTACAATAGCTATAAAAATGAAATAAAATATCTAGGAATATTTGACCAAGGAGAAAAAAGATCTCTATAAGGAGAACTATAACATACTAATGAAAGAAATCACAGACTATGCAAACAAATGGAAAAACATCCCATGCTCATGGATTGAAGGAAACAATATTATTGAAATGACCATACTACCTAAAATAATCAGCAGATTGAACAGAACCTCTATCAAATTATCATCATTTTTCATAGAATTCGATAAAACAATCCTAAAATTCATATGGAATCAAAAAAGGAGTCCAAATAGCCAAGGCAATCTTAGACAAAAAAGAACAAAGCTGGAGGCATCACATTACCTGACTTCAAATTATACTACAAGGCTAGAGTAAGCAAAACAATATGGTGCTGGTATAAAAATAGATACACAGATCAATGGAACAGAATAAAGAACAATATACCTGCAATCAACTGATTTTTGACCAATTCAACAAAAATTTACACTGAGGAAAAGATATCCTAATTCAATAAACAGTGTTGGGAAAATTGGATTGCTATATACAGAAGAAATAAATCGGACCCATAATTCTCACCATATACAAAAATTAACTCGAGATGGATTAAAGACCTAAACTAAGACCTGACATTATAAATGTCCTAGAAGAAACCTAGGAAAAACTCTTCTGGACATTGACTTAAGCAGAGAATTTATGAACAAGTCCTCAAAGCAAATGCAACAAAAATGAAAACAGACATATGGGACTTAATTAAACCAAAAAGCTTCTGTACAGCAAAGGAAACAATCAATGGAGTAAACAGACAACCTACAGAATGAGAAAAAATATTTGTAAATTAGGCATCCAACAAAGGGCCAATATCCAGAATCACAAAGAACTCAAACAGCTTAACAAAGAAAAAAAACATTTAAAAAGTGAGGAAGGGAAATGTTGAACAAACATTTTTCAAAAGATGACACAGAAGCAGCCAACAAACTGTGAAAGAAGGTCAAATCTTACAAATCATCAGAGAAATGCAAATAAAAGCACAATGAGATATCATTTTACACCAGTCAGAATGGCTGTTATTAAAAAGTCAAAACACAACAGATGTTGGCAAGGATGCAGAGAAAAGGGAACACTATACACTGTTGGTGGTAATGTAAATTAATACAACCTTTATGGAGAAAATAGTATGGCAATTTCTCAATGAAGTAAAAATAGAAATAACATTTGATCTAGCCATCCCACTATTGGATATATACCCAAAGGGAAAAATCATTATACAAAAAGATAACTGCACTTGTATGTTTATCCTAGAACTATTCATAATAGCAAAGATATGGAATCAACAACCTGTGTCCATCAACAGAGGAATGGATAAAGAAAATGTAGTGTATGTGGAGGTGGTGGTGGGTGGGTGTAGGTATGCATATACACACATACTATGGAATACTATTTAGCCATAAAAAATGAAATCATGTTTTTTGCAGCAACATGGATGATATTGGAGGCCATTATACTAAGTGAAATAACTCAGAAATGGAAATCAAAAACTGCATGTTCTCACTTATAAGTGGAGCTAAACTATAGGTACAACGGACGCACAGAGTGGAAAAACAGAAAGCAGCAGTGGGTGGGATAGATCAAACTCCTTGGCCCCCAAAGGACATGTGCAGGTGCTGATGGCAGAAGGTGGGTGGTTCCACCCTCAGTTTCCCCAGTAGTGTGTGTGAGTACCAGCTGTGGAAAGCAGGGTGAGTCAATCCACAGGTTTTGATGGAGACTAAAATGTGGGAGGGTTGAAAAATTACCTATTTGGTACAATGTTCAGTATTTAGGTGAGAGGTACACTAAATGCCCAGATTGCACCACTATGAAATATATGCATGTAAGAATATGCACGTTGACACTATGAAGAAACTGAATCAACTAATGGGCAAAATAACCAGCTAGCTTCATAACGACAGGATCAAATTCACATATAACAATATTAACCTTAAATGTAAACAGGCTAAATGCCCCAATTAAAAGACACAGACTGCCAAGTTGGATAAAGAGTCAATACCCATTGCTGTGCTGTATTCAGGAGACTCATCTCACATGCAAAGACACACATAGGCTAAAAATAAAGGGATGGAGGAAGATTTACCAAGCAAATGGAAAGCAAAGCAAAAAAAAGAAAATAAAATAAAAGAAAAAAAACCAGAGGTTGCAATCCTAGTCTCTGATAAAACAGTCTTTAAACCAACAAAGATCAAAAGAAACAAAGAAGGGCATTACATAATGGTAAAAAAATCAATGCAACAAGAAGAGCTAACTATCCTAAATATATATGCACCCAATACAGGAGAACCCAGGTTCATAAAGAAACTTCTTAAAGACCTACAAAGAGACTCAGACTCCCACACAATAATAGTGGGAGACTTTATCACCCTACTGTCAATATTGGATCAATGAGACAGAAAGTTAACAAGGATATTCAGGACTTGAACTCACCTCTGGACCTAACAAACATCTACAGAAGCAGACCTAATAAACATCTACAGAACTCTTCACCCAAAATCAACAGAATATACATTCTACTCAGCACCATATTGCACTTATTCTAAAACTGACCACATAATCAGAAGTAAAACACTCCTCAGCAAATGCAAAAGAATGGAAATCACCACAATGCAATCAAATTAGAACTCAGGATTAAGAAACTCACTCAAACTGCACAACTACATGGAAACTGAACAACCTGCTCCTGTACGAGTACTGTGTAAATAACAAAATTAAGGCAGAAATAAATAAGTTCTTTGAAACAAATGAGAAGAAAGGCACAGCATACCAGAATCTCTGGGACAGAGCTAAAGCAGTGTTTAGAGGGAAATTTATAGCACTAAATGCCCACATGAGAAAGCAGGAAAGATCTAAAATCAATATGCTAACATCACAATTAAAAGAACTAGGAGCGGTGAGAGAGGGCATCCCTGTCTTGTGCCAGTTTTCAGAGGGAATGCTTCCAGTTTTTGCCAATTCAGTATGATATTGGCTGTGGGTTTGTCGTAGATAGCTCTTATTATTTTGAGATACGTCCCATCAATACCTAATTTATTGAGAGTTTTTAGCATGAAGGGTTGTTGAATTTTGTCAAAAGCCTTTTCTGCATCTATTGAGATAATCATGTGGTTTTTGTCTTTGGTTCTGTTTATATGCTGGATTACATTTATTGATTTGCATATGTTGAACCAGCCTTGCATCCCAGGGATGAAGCCCACTTGATCATGGTGTATAAGCTTTTTGATGTGCTGCTGGATTCGGTTTGCCAGTATTTTATTGAGGATTTTTGCATCAATGTTCATCAAGGATATTGGTCTAAAATTCTCTTTTTTGGTTGTGTCTCTGCCTGGCTTTGGTATCAGGATGATGCTGGCTTCATAAAATGTGTTAGGGAGGATTCCCTCTTTTTCTATCGATTGGAATAGTTTCAGAAGGAATGGTACCAGTTCCTCCTTGTACCTCTGGTAGAATTCAGCTGTGAATCCATCAGGTCCTGGACTCTTTTTGGTTGGTAAGCTATTGATTATTGCGGAAATAAAGGGTATTCAATTAGGAAAAGAGGAAGTCAAACTGTCCCTGTTTGCAGATGACATGATTGTATATCTAGAAAATCCCATTGTCTCAGCCCAAAATCTCCTTAAGCTGATTAGCAACTTCAGCAAAGTCTCAGGATACAAAATCAATGTACAAAAATCACAAGCATTCTTGTACACCAAT
>NW_026652278.1:93053633-93084197 GCF_009828535.3 Hylobates moloch
CATTACTGGGTATATACCCAAAGGACTATAAATCATGCTGCTATAAAGACACATGCACACGTATGTTTCTTGCGGCACTATTCACAATAGCAAAGACTTGGAACCAACCCAAATGTCCAACAACGATAGACTGGATTAAGAAAATGTGGCACATATACACCATGGAATACTATGCAGCCATAAAAAATGATGAGTTCGTGTCCTTTGTAGGGACATGGATGAAACTGGAAAACATCATTCTCAGTAAACTATCGCAAGGACAAAAAACCAAACACCGCATGTTCTCACTCATAGGTGGGAATTGAACAATGAGAACTCATGGACACAGGAAGGGGAACATCACATTCTGGGTACTGTTGTGGGGTGGGGGGTGGGGGGGGCGGGGACAGCATTAGGAGATATACCTAATGCTAAATGACGAGCTAATGGGTGCAGGAAATCAACATGGCACATGGATACATATGTAACAAACCTGCACATTGTGCACATGTACCCTAAAACCTAAAGTATAATAAAAAAAAAAAAAAAGTGTAGTAGTGACCAAGGAAGGGGCATTTTAAAAGGAAGAGCCTAAAGAAGTAGCAATGAAAGCAGAGAAAAATGAAGTGGGATAATATCTACTGAATTCACTAATGAAGTGGGAACCCCAAAAGGAGAGTTCAGATTTACTTACTATAACTGAAGACCCATGGACTACCTTTATTTGCATATTTTCTAATGTATGTTTGAAATAAAGGTCTAACATAAAACACCAAAGCATATGTTTTCCATAAATTCACAGAATTAATTTTTATTGTACATCTTTTCAAAAGAGTGCAGTTGGTTTGGGCAAAATAAATGGGAAAATATTTTTATAACACTCCAAAAAAAAAAAAAAAAAAGAACTAGAGAAGCAAGAGCAAACAAATTCAAAAGCTGGCAGAAAACAAGAAATTACTAAGATCAGAGCAAAACTGAAGGAGATAGAGACAAAAAACTCCTTCAAAAAATCAATGAATCCAGGAGCTATTTTTCTGAAAAGAATAACAAAATAGATAGACTGCTAGCAAGACTAATAAAGAAGAAAAGAGAAAAGAATCAAATAGATGCAATAAAATTGATAAAGGGGATATCACCACCGATCCCACAAAAATACAAACTACCTTCAGAGAATACTATAAATACCTCTAGGCAAATAAAATAGAATATCTAGAATAAATGGATAAATTCCTGGACACATACACCCACCCAAGACTAAACCAGGAAAAAATAGAATCCCTGAATAGACCAATAAGAAGTTCTGAAATTGAGGCAGTAATTAATAGCCTACCAACCAAAAATGTTCAGGACCACACAGTTTCACAGTCGAATTCTACCAGAGGTACAAAGAGGAGCTAGCACCATTACTTCTGCAACTTTTCCAAATAACAGAAAAAGAAGAACTCCTACCTAACTCATTTCATGATGTCAGCATCATCCTGATACCAAAACCTGGCAGAGAGACACAACAACAACAAAAAAAGAAAATTTCAGGCCAATATCCCTGATGAACATTGATGTGAAAATTCTCAATAAAATACTGGCAAACTGAATCCAGCAGCACATTAAAAAGCTTAGCCACCATGATCAAGTTAGCTTCACCCCTGGGATGCAAGGCTGGTTCAACATATGCAAATCAATAAATGTAATCCATCACGTAAACAGAACCAGTGACAAAAACCACAATTATCTCAATAGATGTAGAAAAGGTCTTCAATAAAATTCAATACCCCTTCAAGTTAAAAACACTCAATAAACTAGGTATGGATGGAATATATCTTAAAATAATAAGAGCTATTTATGACAAACCCATAGCCCATATCATACTGAATGGGCAAAAACTGAAAGCATTCCCTTTGAAAACCAGCACAAGACAAGGATGCCCTCTCTCACCACTCCTATTCAACATAATATTGGAAGCTCTGGCCAGGGCAGTTAGGCAAGAGAAAAAAATAAAGGTATTCGAATAGGATGACAGGAAGTCAAATTGTCTCTGTTTGCAGATGACATGATTGTATATTTAGAAAATCCCATTGTCTCAGCCCAAAAATTCCTTAAGGTGATAAGCAACTTCAGCAAAGTCTCAGGATACAAAATCAATGTGCAAAAAATCACAAGCTTTCCTATACACCAAGAATAGACAAACAGAGAGCCAAATCATGAGTGAACTCCCATTCACAAATGTTACAAAGAGAATAAAATACCTAGGAATACAACTTACAAGGGATGTGAAGGACCTCTTCAAGGAGAACTGCAAACCACTGCTCAAGGAAGTAAGAGTGGACACAAACAAATGGAAAAACATTCCATGCTCATGGATAGGAAGAATCAATATTGTGAAAATGGCCATATTGTCCAAAGTAATTTATAGATTCAATGCTATTCCCATCAAGCTACCATTGACTTTCTTCAGAGCATTAGAAAAAACTACTTCAAATTGCACATGAAACAAGAAAGAGCCTGTATAGCCAAGACAATCCTAAGCAAAAAGATCAAAGCTGAAGGCATCATGCTACCTGACTTCAAACTATACTACAAGGCTACAGTAGCCAAAACAGTGTGGTACCAGTGCCAAAACAGATGAATAGATCAATGGAACAGAACACAGGCCTCAGAAATAATGCCACACATGTGAACCATCTGATCTTTGACAAACCTGACAAAAACAAGCAATGGGGAAAGGATTCCCTATTTAATAAATGATGTTGGGAAAAGTGGCTAGCCATAGGCATAAAACTGAAACTGGACCCCTTCCTTATACCTTATACAAAAATTAACTTAAGATGGATTAAAGACTTACATGTTAGACCTAAAACCATAAAAAGCCTAGAAGAAAACCTAGGCAATACCATTCAGGACACAGGCATGGGCAAAGACTTTATGACTAAAACACCAAAAGCAATGGCAACAAAAGCCAAAATTGACAAATAAGATCTAATTAAACTAAAGAGCTTCTGCACAGCAAAAGAAACTATCATCAGAGTAAACGGGCAATCTACAGAATGGGAGAACATTTTTGCAATCTATCCATCTGACAAAGGACTAATATCCAAAATCTACAAGGAACTTAAATAAATTTACAAGAAAAAAACAAACAACCCCATCAAAAAGTGGGCAAAGGATATGAACAGACACTTTTCAAAAGAAGATATTTATTCTGCCAACAAAAGTGAAAAAAAGCTCATCATCACTGGTCATTAGAGAAATGCAAATCAAAACCACAATGAGATACCATCTCACACCAGTTAGAATGGCAATCATTAAAAAGTCGGGAAACAACAAATGCTGGAGAGGATGTAGATAAATAGGAAGGCTTTTACACTGTTGGTGGGAGTGTCAATTAGTTCAACCATTGTGGAAGACAGTGTGGCGATTCCTCAAGGATCTAGAACTAGAAATACCATTTGACCCAGCAATCCCATTACTGGGTATATACTCAAAGGATTGTAAGTTATTTTACAATAAAGACACATGCACACATATGTTTATTGTGGCACTATTCACAATAGCAAAGACTTGGAACCAACGAAATGCCCACCAATGATAGACTGGATAAAGGAAATGTGGCACATATACACCATGGAACACTATGCAGCCATAAAAAAGGATGCGTTCATGTCCTTTGCAGTTACATGGATGAAGATGGAAACCATTATTCTAAGCAAACTAACACCGGAACAGAAAACCAAACACCACATGTTCTCCCTCATAAGTGGGAGTTGAACAATGAGAATATATGGGCTCAGGGAGGGAAACATCACAAACCGGGGCCTGTTGTGAGGGTAGAGGGCAAGGGAAGGAACAGTATTAGGAGAAATACCTAATGTAGATGACGGGTTGATGGGTGCAGCAAGCCACTATGGCACATGTATACCTGTGTAACAAACCTGCATATTTTGCACATGTATCCCAGAACTTTAAGTATAATAAAAAATAATAATAATAGTAATAATAATAAAGAAATCTGGGGCCGGGCACGTTGGCTCACGCCTGTAATCCCAGCACTTTGGGAAGCCAAGGCGGGCAGATCACGAGGTCAGGAGATCGAGACCATCCTGGCTAACACGGTGAAACCCCGTCTCTACTAAAAATACAAAAAATTAGCTGGGTGTGGTGGCAGGCACCTGTAGTCCAGCTACTCGGGAGACTGAACAGGAGAACGGCATGAATCCGGAAAGTGGAGCTTGCAGTGAGCCGAGATCGTGCCACTGCACTCCAGCCTGGGTGACAGAGCGAGACTCCGTCTCAAAAAAAATAAATAAATAAATGAAAAAGAAATCTGCATATGTACCCCCTAAATATATTTTAAAAGTTTACAAATCACACACATACACACACACACACACTCACACATACATATACACACATGCAAAAAAAAATCATGCTATCTCACTCCATCTCACCCAGGACATGAAACATCTCTTTGTTCAGCATATCTGCACTATAGACACTACTCAGCCATTGCTCACTTAGTAGCCATCTCATTTACTAGGTCAACTGCCTCAGAAAACTTACAATCATGGCAGAAGTTGAAGAGGGAGCAGGCCCATCACATGCCAGAGTAGGAGTGAGAGAGAGGGGATGGGAGGTGCCACACACTTTTCAATAACCAGATCTTGTGAGAACTCACTATCACAAGGACAGTACTAAGAGGATAGTGCTAAACCATTTATAGGAAATTTGCCCCATTATACAGTCACCTCCCACCATGCCCCACCTCCAACACTGGGGATTACAATTCAACACGAGATTTTGGTGGGGACACAGATCCAAACCATATTAGCCCTTGTGTATCAATAGTAACCTTGAATATAAATGAGTTCTCCACTTAAAAGCTATAGACCAACTGAATGAATTTTAAAAAAATGACCCAAGTATATGTAGCCTATGGAAATTGAAAGTGAAATGATAGAATTTAAAAATTCCATGCAAACCAAAACCAAAAGCAAGCAAGAACAGCTATATCTATATCAGATAAAAAAGACTCTAAGTCAAAACAGTAAAATGTGACAAAGAAGACCATTACATAATAATAACAGGATCAACTCAGCCAGAGGATATAACAATTCTAAATATATATGCAAACAACATCAAAGAACCCAGATATTTATATTAAATATTACTAGATATAAAGGTAAAGATCGACTCTAATGCCATAATAGTGGGAAACATCAACACAGCAGCATTGGACAGGTCATCTAGACAGAAAATAAACAAAGAAACATCAGACTTAAATTGCAATGTAGACTAAGTGGACGTAACAGACCTCTAAAGACCATTTTACCCAACAGCTACAGAATATGCATTCTTCTCATCAGGACATGGAACACTTTCCAGGACAGATCATATCTTAGGCTACAAAACCAGCCTCACCAAATTTTTAAAATACAAAATCATATCAAGTATCTTCTAAAATCACAATGGAAAACTAGAAACTAATAGCAAGAGGATCTTTGGAAACTACAAATACATAGAAGTTAAACAACATGCTCTTGAACAACCATTGGATCAATGAAGAAATTAAGATGGGAATTAAGGCATGACAGGCATGGTGGCTCATGCCAGTAATCCCAGCACTTTGGAAGGTTGAGGTGGGAGGATCACTTGAGGCCAGGAGTTCAAGACCAGCCTGGGAAACATGGCAAAACCCCGTCTCTCTTAAAAATACAAAAATTAGCTGGGCATGGTGGTGCAGGCCTGTAGTCCCAGCTACTCAGGTGGCTGAGGCAAAAGAATTGCTTGAGCCTGGGAGGCAGAGGTTGGAGTGAGCCTAGATCGCACCACTGCACACCGCCTGGGCAACAGAGCAAGACTCTGTCTCAAAAACATAAAAAATAAATAAATAAAAAAAGATGGAAGTCAAAAAAAATCATAAAACAATAGAAATTGAAACACAACACATTAAAACTATGGAATGTAACAAAAGCAGTACTCAGAGGAAAGTTCATAGCAATAAATGCCTACATCAAAAAAGCAGAAGGATCTCAAATAAACAGCTCAAATAAAAGACTACACCTCAAGGAACTAGAAAAGGAGGAACAAACCAAGCCAAAAATTTGTAGAAGAAAAAAATAAAGATCAGAGCAGAACTAAAACACAAGATACTAAAAACAATGTAAAGGACAAAAAAGAGTTGGATTTTTTAAAGCTAAACAAAATTGATGAACTGTTAGCAAGAAAAAAAGAGAGAAGACCCAAATGAATTCAGAAATGAAAAAAGACACATTACAATAGTTACCAGAGAAACACAAAAGATCATCAGAGACTACTGTGAAAAACTATATGCTAACAAACTGGAAAAAGTGGAAGAGATGAATAAATGCCTGGACACATACAACCTATCAAATTGAACAGTGTCTATTAAAAAGCCTTAACAGATCAATAATGAGTAATAAAATTAAATCAGTAATAAAAAGTCAACAACAACAAAAAAGCCCAGGACAAGATGGCTCTACTGCTGTATTCTACCAAACTCATAAAGAGAAACTAACACCAATTATTCTCAAACTATTCCATAAAATTGAAGAGAAAATTCTTCCTAATTCACTTTATGAAGTCCTTGATATCAAAACCAGACAAAGATACAACAAAAAAGAAAACTACAGGCCAAAACCCCTGATGAAAATTGATGCAAAAAGCCTCAACAAAATAGTAGCAAACCAAATTCAAAAAACATTTAAAAAGTTCATTCACCATGATCAAGTGGGATACACCTCAGGGACATAAAGATGATTCAATGTTCACAAATCAGTAAGTGTGGTACATCACATAAACAGAATCAAGGACAGAAACCACTGATTATCTCAATAGATACTGAAAATCTAGATAAAATTTAAAATCATTTCATCATAAAAACTCTCAACATATTGTAGGCATGACAGGCACAATAAATGCTACATATGACAAACCCACAGCTAACATTATACCGAATGGGGAAAAGTTGAAACCTTTTCCTCTAAGATTTAAAATAGGACAAGGATGCCCACTTTCACAACTCTTATTAACATGGTATTAGAAGTCATAATGTGTTAGGCCATTCCTGCATTGCTATACAGAAATACCTAAGACTGGATAATTTATAAGGAAAAGAAATTTAATTGGCTCACAGTTCTGCAGGCTGAACAGGAAGCATGGTACCAGGTATCTGCCCAGCTTCTCATGAGGCCTTGGGCTGCTTACAATCATGGCAGAGGGCAAAGGGGGAGCCAGTGTCTCCCACGGAGAAAGCAGGAGCAAGATGGGTCAGGCGATATGCCACATATTTTTAAACAACCAGATCTCATGAGAAGTCACTATTGTGAGAATGGCACCAAGCCACAGGGGATCTGCCCCCATAATCCAATCACCTCCCACCAGGCACCATCTCCAACGTTGGGGTTTACGTTTCAACATGATCTTTGGGTGGAACAGATATCCAAACCATATCATTCTGCATCTGGCTCCCAAAATCTCATATCCTTCTCACATTTCAGAATACAATTATCTCTTCTTAATAGTCCCCAAAGTCTTAACTCATTCCAGCATTAACTCAAAAGTCCCAAGTCCAAACTCTCATCTGAGACTCAAGCCAATTTCCTTCTATCTATAAACCCGTAAAATCAAAGCCATTTATTTATTTCTAGATACAGTACAGGCATTGGGTAAAGATTTCTGTTCCTAAAGGGAGAAGTTGGCCAAAAGAGAGGGACGACAGGCCCCATACAAATCTGAAACCCATCAGGGCAGTTATTAAACCTTAAAGCTCCAAAATAATCTCCTTTGACTCCATGTCCCAAATCCAGGGCATACTGGTACAAGAGGTGGGCTCCCAAAACCCTGGGCAGCTCTGCCCCTGTGGCTGTGCAGGGTAAGCCCCACAGCTGCTCTTATAGGTTGGAGTTGAGTGCCTGCAGCTTTTCCAGGCACAGGGTGCAAGCTGCCAGTGGATCTACCATTCTGGGGGTGTGGAGGACAGTGCCCCTTCCCATAACACCACTAGGCAGTGCCCTGTTGGGGACTCTGTGTGGGGCCTCCAGTCCCTCTTTTCCCCTTGGCACTGCCCTAGTAGAGGTTCTCTGTGAGGGCTCTGCCCTTGCACTCTGCCTGGGCACCCAAGATTTCTCATACCTTCCCTGAAACCTAGGCAGAGGCTGCCAAGCCTCCTTTACTCTTGTACTTTGTTCAGCTACAGGCTTAACACCATGTAGAAACCACCAAAGCTTATGGCTTGTACCCTCTGAAGCAGTGGCCTGAGCTGTATCTGGGGCCCTTTGCACCAAGGCTGGAGCTGAAGCAGCCTAGATACAAAGAGCAGTGTCCAAAGGCTGCACAGGGCAGCAGGGCCATGGCCCTGGCATTCTTTCCTCTTAAGCTTCTGGGCATGTGATGGGATGGGCTGCTATGAATATCTCTGAAATGACTTCGAGGCCTTTTCCCCATTGTCTTGGCTATGAGAACCTGGCTCCCTTTTTGCTATGCAAATCTCTCTAGCAAGTGGTTACTCTGCTTGGATTCTTCTCCTGAAAATAGGCTTTTCTTTTTTTTGTATATGGCCAGGTTGTAAATTTTCCAAATTTTTATTCTCTGCTTCCCTTTTAAATATAACTTGGAATTTTAAGTCATTTCTTTGCTCCTGTATCTGACTTAGGTTGCTAGAAGCAGCCAGGCTATGTCTTAAATGCTTTCCTGCCTAGAAATTTCTTCTGCCAGATACCCTAAGTCTAAACTTCCACAAATCCCTAGCATGTGACAAAATATAGCCAAATTCTTTGCTAAGACATAATAAGGGTGATCTTTGCTCTAGTTCCCAATAAGTTCCTCATTTGCATCTTGAGACCTCCTCAGCCTGGACTTCACTGTCCATATCACCATCAGCATTTTGGTCACAATCATTTAACCAGTCTCTACAAAGTTCCAAACTCCCTCATCCACTTGTTCTTCTTCGGAGCCCTCCAAATTTTTCCAACTTCTGCCTGTTACCTGACTCCAAAGTTGCATCCACATTTTGAGGTATCTTTGTAGCAATGCCCCATTCCTCAGTACCAATGTCCTGCGTTAGGCTTAGTATAAAGAATTATCTGAGACTGGGTAATTTATAAATAAAAGAAGTTTAATTGGCACATGGTTCTTCAGGTGTCCAGGAAGCATGGCACTGGCCATCTGCTTGGTGTCTGATGAAGCCTTGGGCTGCTTACAATCATGATGAAAAGCAAAGAGAGAGACAGCTTTTCACATAGAGAGAGTGGAAGTAATGAGTGGGGGAGGTGTCACATACTTTAAACCAAACCTCAGGAGAACTCATTATCATGAGGATAGCACCAAGCCATGAAGGATCTACCCCCACAACTCTAACACCTCCTACCAGACCCCATCTCCAAAACTGGGGATTACATTTTAACATGACATTTGGGTGGGAAAAATATCTAAACCATATCACATAAACAGAACAATCAGGCAAGAGAAAGAAATAAAGGGCATCCAGACAGGAAAGGAAGATGACAAATTGTCACTTTTCACAGATGACATGATCTTATATACAGAAATACCTAAAAATTCCACCAGAAAACTCTTAGAACTGCTCAATTAATTCAATAAATTTATGGCATACAAAGTCAACATAAAAAATCAGTTGCATTTCTATACAACATTAAAGAACTAGCTGAAAAAGAAAAACGAAAAAGCAATCCCATTTAAATAGCTATAAGAAAAAGTAATATACCTAAAAATAAATGTAATGATGAAGGTGAAAGACCTCTGTAAAGAAAGCTGTAAAACATTGATAAAATAAATTGAAGAGAATGCAAAAAAATGAAAGAATATCTCATGCTCACTGACTGGAAGAATTAATATGGTAAAAATAAAGATACTACCTAAAGCAAACTACAGTTTCAATGCAATCACTATCAAAATACCAAAAACATTATTAAAAGAAATTTTTAAAATCTATATGGAACCACAAAAGAACTCAAATAAGCTATTCCGGGCAAAAAGAGCCAAATTGAAGGCATCACACTACCTGACTTCAAAATATACTACAAAGCTATAGTAACTAAAATATCATATTATTGATACAAAAACAGACACACAGACCAATGGAACAGAATAGAGAACCCAGAAGTAAAGCTATGCACTTACAGTCAACTCACTTTTTACAAAGGTGCCATGAACATACATTGGAGATAGGACAGACTCTAAAAATGGTGCTGGGAAAACTAAATCTTCATGTGCAAAGAAATGAAACTAGGCCCCAATCTCTCAAAAATCAATGCAAAATGCATTAAAGACTTAAATGTAAGACCTGAAACTATAAAACTACTAGAAGAAAACACAGGAGAAATGCTCTAGGACATTGGTCTAGCCAAAGATTTTATGGCCATGATCACAAAAGCACAGGCAACAACAACAAAAATAGACAAATGGAACTATATTAAATGAAAAAGCTTCTGCCCAGCAGAAGAAACAATCAATAAAAAGGCAACTTGTTGAATGAGAGAAAATATTTGCAAACTATTCCTTCAACAAGAAACTAATATCCAAAATATACAAGAAACCCAAACAATTCAATAGCAAAGAAACAAATAATCCTATTAAAAATTGGGCAAAAAATCTAAATAGACATTTCTTAAAGACAACATACAAGCAAGCAGCAAACATTTAAAAAATGTTCAACATCATTAATCATAACAAAATCTAAATCAAGACCAGAATGAGGTATCATTTTATTCTAGATCAAATGCTTATTATCAAAAAGACAAAAAATAACAAACACTGTCAAAGATGCAAAAAAAAAAAGAACTATCACACATTGCTGGTGGAAATGTAAATTAGTACAATCATTATAAAAAAATTATAGAGGTTTCTCAAAAAGCTAAAAATATATCTACAATATGATCCAGCAATCCCACTACTGGGTTTATCCAAAGGAAATGAAATCAGTATATCAAAGGAATACCTACACCATCCTGTGTACTGCAGCACTATTCACAATAGCTAAGAAATGAAATCAAGCTAAGTGTCCATCAATGGATGAATGGATAAAGAAAATATGGTATATATCCACAATGGAATACTATTCAGCCATAAAAAGAATAAAATCCTGTGATTTGTAACACGGAGGAAACTGGAGGCCATTATGTTAAGTGAAATAAGCCAGGCACAGAAAGATGAATATTGCATGTTCTCATTCTTACGTATGAGCTAAAAAAAAAAAAAAAGTGAATTTCATGTGGATATAGAGTACAATGATAGCTACAAGAGCCTGGGAAGGGGTGGGAGAATGAAGTGACATTAGCTAATGCATTAAAATACACAATTAGGTAAAAGGAATAAGCTCTAGTGTGTGATAGCACAGTAGGATGACTATATTAACAAAATATTTTATATTTCAAAATAGCCCATAAAATAAGATTTAAAATGTTCCCACACAAAGAAATGATAAATGTTTGAAGTGATGAATATCCTAAAGACCCTGATTTTATCATCACACATTGTATGCATATATCCAAATGTCACATGTGCCTATAAGTATGTACAAATATTATGTATCAAAAACACTTACAAGCTAGAAAGAGACATATGAATGAATGATGATGATATGGCAGACTCTGTTCTGAACACTTTAACTATATTAAGTTACTAAACTTAACTTACTTCATCTTCATTTTAGATAAGGAATCTGAGGTAAAGAGAGTTTAAGAAACTTTCCCAAGGTCACATCATTAGTGAGTGGCAGAGCAGAATTCTAAGAAAAGAAAAAGTATATAAGGCAAAAAAAAGAAATTAAGCATAGGTGGAAAAATTAATATCAAAGTAGAATCCAATTAAATATTAATAAGCATAGTGATGTCAGAAAAATGGTGGAATGGAAAGCCTCAAGCTCCCAAACTCCCCACAAAAACATAAAACACAAGCAAAAACTATGAGAACCAACTTTGTTAGAAGTCTGTGTCCGGAATTTATTCCTTCCAGTGGGTTCTTGGTCTCGCTGACTTCAAGAATGAAGCCGCGGACCCTTGCAGTGAGTGTTACAGCTCTTAAAGATGGTGTGTCCGGAGTTTGTTCCTTCAGATGTTCAGATGTGTCTGGAGTTTCTTCTTTCCGGTGGGTTCGTGGTCTCGCTAACTTCAAGAGTGAAGCTGCAGACCTTCGCAGTGAGTGTTACAGCTCTTACAGGTGGTGCATCTGGAGTTGTTTGTTCCTTCCAGTGGGTTCGTGGTCTCGCTGACTTAATGAATGAAGCCACAAACCCTCGCAGTGAGTGTTACAGCTTATAAAGGTAGTGCGGACCCAAAGAGTGAGCAGCAGCAAGATTTATTGTGAAAAGCGAAAAAACAAAGCTTCCACAGTGTGGAAAGGGACCCAATTGGGTTGCCGCTGCTGGCTCGGGTGGCCAGCTTTTATTCCCTTATTTGGCCCCACCCACATCCTGCCGATTGATCCATTTTACAGAGTGCTGATTGGTCCATTTTACAGAGTGCTGACTGGTGCATTTACAATCCTTTAGCTAGACACAGAACACCGATTGGTACATTTTTACAGAGTGCTGACTGCATTTACAATCCTTTAGACACAGAGCACTGATTGGTACATTTTTACAGAGTGCTGATTGGTGCATTTACAATCCTTTAGCTAGACACTGAGTGTTGATTGGTGTGTTTTTACAGAGTGCTGATCGGTGAGTTTACAATCCTTTAGCTAGACACAGAGTGCTGATTGGTGCACTTACAATCCTTTAGCTAGACACAGAGTGCTGATTGGTGCACTTACAATCCTTTAGCTAGACACACAGCACTGATTGGTACATTTTTACAGAGTGCTGATTGGTGCATTTACAATCCTTTAGCTAGACAGAAAAGTTCTCCAAGTCCCCACTCAACCCAGGAAGTCCAGCTGGCTTCACCTCTCAATGTCAGAAAAATGGTGGAATAGAAAGCTCCAAACTCCCCACAAAAACATAAAACACAAGCAAAAACTATCAGAACCAACTTTGTCAGAAGTCTGGCGAACAGTCAAAAGTTTACAGCAACCAAAAGAAAGCTGAATTAAGAAAAACACAACTTAGGGCCGGGCGTGGTAGCTCATGCCTATAATCCCAACACTTTGGGAGGCTGAGGCAGGTGGTTCACTTGAGGTCAGGAGTTTGAGACGAGCCTAGTCAACATGGTGAAACCTCGACTTACTGAAAATACGAAATTAGCCTGGTGTGGTGGCATGTGCCTATAGTCCCAGCTACTCAGGGGGCTGAGGCAGGAGAATCACTTGAACCTCAGAGGCAGAGGTTGCAGTGAGCAGAGATCATGCTACTACACTCCAGAAAGTCTTGACTCATCACATACAAGTGAGCCTCAATAAGATTAACTACCAATTTCTCATCAGAAACTATGGAGGCCAGAGGCAGTGGATGATCCACTTAAGGTACTAAAAGAAAAAAAAAACAAATAAGAATTCTATACCTGGCAAAGCTGTCCTTCAAAAATGAAAAGAAAATTAAGATGCTCCCAGAAAAACATAGGGAGTTCATGATCATGAGACAGTTAATACAAAAGAGATCCTTCAGGTTGAAATCAAAACACACTAAGTAGTAACTCAAACCATATGAAGAAATGAAGTTTCCTGGTAAAGATAACTATGCGGACAAATACAAAAGCCAATATTATTGTATCATTTATTTGTTACTTCACTTTTTACTTCCTGCATTATTTAAAAGACAAATTAATAAGAAATAATTTTGCACCATTATTGAGTATGCAACATATAAAGATGTAATTTTGTCATTAGATACAGGTGCAGGGAATTGAGCAGTCTCGAGCAGAGGTTCTCCAGGCTATTAAAATTAAGTTAGGGAAGTCCTAGCCAGAGCATTCAAGCAAGGGAAAGAAAGAAAAGGCATCCGAATTGGAAAAGAGGAAGTCAAACTATTTTTGTTTGCCAATGATATGATCATATACCTAGAAAAGCCTAAAGATTCCTCCAAAAAGACTCCTATATTTGATAAATGAATTCAGCACAAGTCTCAGGTTACAAAATCAGTGTACACAAATCAGTAGCACTACTATACACCAACAATGACCAAGCTGAGACTCAAATCAAGAACTCAATCTTTTTTACAATAGCTGCAAAAAAAAAAAAAAAAACTAGAAACATACGCAACAAATGAAGTGAAAGAGCTCTACATGGAGAACTATAAAATACTGCTGAAAGAAATCACATATGACACAAACAAATGAAAACACATCCCATGCTCATGGATTGGAAGAATCAATATCATAAAAATGACCATACTGCCTATTCTACAGAATCAGTGAAATTCCTATCAAAATACCAACATCATTTTTCACAGAATCAGAAAAAAATCCTAAAATTAATATGGAACCAAAAAAGAGTATACAAAGTTATAATAATCAAAACAGCATGGTACTGGTATAAAAGTAGATAGACCAATGGAACAGAATAGAGAGCTCAGTAATAAAGCTAAATACCTAAAACAAACTAATCTTCAACAAATCATACAAAAACATAAATTGGTTAAAGGACACCCTATTCAATAAATGGTTCTGGGAAACCTCAATAGCCACGTGTAGAAGAATGAAACTCTATCCCTATCGCTTACCATATACAAAAAGGAAGGTGGGAATCGGTGAAGTATTTAAAAATCTACATATTGTATACAATATATGCTACTCAGGTGACAGGTGCACTAAAATCTCACACTTCACCATTGTATAATTCATTTGTGTAACCAAAACCCACTGTATCCCTAATATTATTGAAATAAAAATTAAAAGCATCAACTCAAGATGTTATAAGTTTAAAGTGTTAATTATAATCCCCATATTAACCACAAAAAACTAAAAACATATACAAAAGAAAATGAGAGGAGAATAAAAAATGTTACACTATGAAAAAAATCAATGAAACACAATGAAGATGCTAATGGAGGAAATGAAGGGGAAATGGCTTAAAACATACTGAAGACAAATATAATAATGACAAAAGTAAGTTCCCCTTAACAGTATTATATTAAATATAAGTGGATTAAACCTCCAATCTAAAGATAGAAATTGACAAAACCTTTTAAACACATACATACATACATGACCCAATGATATGCTATGTATAAGAGACTCATTTTAGATGCAAAGACACAAAAAGATTGAAAGTGAAGGGATGGAGAAAGATATCCTACACAAAAAATAACAAAAAAAACTGGCATGGCTACACTAATATCAAACAAAACAGGCTTTAAGCCAAGAACTGTTACAACAAAGACAAGCAGTACATACTAATAAAAAGGCCAATGAATCAAGTAGATATAACAATTAAAAATATATATATAACAAACAGCAGAGTCCCAAAATATCTGAACCAAACACTGACACAATTGAAGGGAGAAATAGACAGATCAATTATACTTGGAGATATAGATACTCTTCTTTTAATAATGGACACAACAAGCAGAGAGAAGAGCAGTTAGTAAATATTTGACTTGAACAACATGATAGCCCAACTGGACCTAACAGATATATGCAGAACCCTCCACCCAACATCAGCAAAATACACAATTTTTTTCCAGTGTACATGGAACACTCTGTAGGAAAGATCACATGTTAGGACACAAAACAAGTCTTAATAAATACAAAGAAATTAAAATGAATATGAAGTACATTTTCTAATCTAATTTTTAAAAACTAGAAATTAGAGATGGAAAATTTAAATTAACAAATATGTTGAATTTAAACAATATGCTCTTAAACTACCAATGGGTCCCACAGTAAATCATAAGGTAAATTAGAAAATATCTTGAGACAGTGGTGGCACCAAGATGGCCGAATAGGAACAGCTCCAGTCTGCAGCTCCCAGCGTGCATGATACAGAACACAGGTGATTTCTGCATTTCCAACTGAGGTACCGGGTTCATCTCACTGGGGCGTGCCAGACAAGTGGGTGCAGCCCATGGAGCAGGGTGGGGCATCGCCTCACCCTGGAAGCTCAAGGGGTCAGGGAATTCCCTTTCCTAGCAAACAAAAGTCGTGACAGATGGTACCTGGAAAATCGGGACACTCCCACCCTAATACTGTGCTTTTCCAATGGCCTTAGCAAATGGCATACCAGGAGATTATATCCCGTGCCTGGCTCGGAGGATCCCAAGTCTGTGGAGCCTCACTCACTGCTAGCACAGCAGTCTGAGATCGAACTGCAAGGCAACAGTGAGGCTGGGGGTGGGGCATCCACCACTGCTGAGGCTTGAGTAGGTAAACAAAGCAGTCAGGAAGCTCCAACTGGGTGGAGCCCACCACAGCTCAAGGAGGCCTGCCTGCCTCTGTAGACTCCACCTCTCGGGGCAGGGCATAGCTGAATAAAAGGCAGCAGAAACTTCTGCAGACTTAAACGTCCCTGTCTGACAGCTTTGAAGAGAGTAGTGGTTCTCCCACCTCGGAGTTTGAGATCTGAGAACAGAGAGACTGCCTCCTCAAGTGGGTCCCTGACCCCTGAGGAGCCTAATTGGGAGGCACCTCCCAGTAGGGGGGCGACTGACACCTCAAAAGGCCGGGTGCCCGTGTGAGACGAAGCTTCCAGAGGAAGGATTACACAGCAACATTTGCTGTTCTGCAGCCTCCGCTGGATACCCAGGCAAACAGGGTCTGGAGTGGACCACCAGCACACTCCAACAGACCGGCAACTGAGGGTACTGACTGTTAGAAGGAAAACTAACAAACAGAAAGGACACCCACACCAAAACTCCATCGGGCATCACCATCATCAAAGACCAAAGGTAGATAAAATCACAAAGATGGGGAGAAACCAGAGCAGAAAAGCTGAAAATTCTAAAAATCAGACACCTCTTCTCCTCCAAAGAAACAGAGCTCCTCGCCAGCAACAGAACAAAGCTGGATGGAGAATGACTTTGATGAGTCAAGACAAGACTTCAGATGATCAGTAATAATGTACTTCTCCAAGCTAAAGGAGGATGTTCGAACCCATCACAAAGAAGCTAAAAACCTTGAAAAGAGTAGACGAATAGCTAACTAGAATAACCAATGCAGAGAAGTCCTTAAATTACCTGATGGAGCTGAAAACCATGGCACGAGAACTACGTGACACATGCACAAGCTTCAGTAGCCGATTTAATCAAATGGAAGAAACGTTATCAGTGATTGAAGATCAAATGAATGAAATGAAGCGAGAAGAGAAGTTTAGAGAAAAAAAGAGTAAAAGAAATGAACAAAGCCTCGAAGAAATATGGGACTATGTGAAAAGACCAAATCTACGTCTCATTGGTGTACCTGAAAGTGACGGGAAGAATGGAACCAAGTTGGAAAACACTCTGCAGGATATTATCCAGGAGAACTTCCCCAACCTAGTGAGGCAGGCCAACATTCAAATTCAGGAAATACAGAGAACGCCACAAAGATATTCCTCAAGAGCAAACCAAAGACACATAATTGTCAGATTCACCAAGGTTGAAATGAAAAAAAAAATGTTAGCCGGGCACGGTGGCTCACGCTTGTAATCCCAGCACTTTGTGAGGCCGAGGCGGGTGGATCACGAGGTCAGGAGATCGAGACCAGGTGAAACCCTGTCTCTACTAAAAATACAAAAAATTAGCCGGGCGTGGTGGTGGGCAACTGTAGTCTGAGCTACTCGGAGAGGCTGAGCCAGGAGAATGGCGTGAACCCAGGAGGCGGAGCTTGCAGTAAGCCGAGACTGCACCACTGCACTCCAGCCTGGGCAACAGAGCGAGATTCCGTCTCAAAAAAAAAAAAAGAAAAAAAATGTTAAGGGCAGCCAGAAAGGTCGGGTTACCCACACAGGGAAGCCCACCAGACTAACAGCGGATCTCTTGGCAGAAACTCTACAAGCTAGAAGAGAGTGGGGGCCAATATTCAACATACTTAAAGAAATTAATTTTCAACTCAGAATTTCATATCCAACCAAAATAAGCTTCATAAGTGATGGAGAAATAAAATACTTTACAGACAAGCAAACCCTGAGAGATTCTGTAACCACCAGGCCTGCCTTACAAGATCTCCTGAAGGAAGCACTAAACATGGAAAGGAACAACCGGTACCAGCCACGACAAAAACATGCCAAATTGTAAAGACCGTGAATATTAGGAAGAAACTGGATCAACTAACAAGTAAAATAACCAGCTAACATCCTAAGGACAGGATCAAATTCACACATAACAATATTAACCTTAAATGTAAATGGGCTAAATGCTCCAG
This sequence comes from Hylobates moloch, assembly GCF_009828535.3. Classification (NCBI taxonomy): domain Eukaryota; kingdom Metazoa; phylum Chordata; class Mammalia; order Primates; family Hylobatidae; genus Hylobates; species Hylobates moloch. The sequence goes on from NW_026652278.1 coordinate 93,071,855, forward strand.
TTAAAAGACACAGACAGGCAAATTGGATAGAGTCAAGACCCTCAGTGTGCTGTATTCAGGAGACCCTTCTGACGTGCAGAGACACACATAGACTCAAAATAAAGGGATGGAGGAAGATCTACCAAGGAGATGGAAAACAGAAAAAGGCAGAGGTTGCACTCCTAGTCTCTGATAAAACACATTTTAAACCAACAAAGATCAAAAGAGACAAAGAAGGCCATTACATAACGGTAAAGGGATCAATTCAACAAGAAGAGCTAACTATCCTAAATATATATGCACCCAATACAGGAGCACCCAGATTCATAAAGCAAGTCCTGAGAGACCTAAAAAGAGACTGAGACTCCCATGCAATAATAATGGGAGACTTTAACACCACACTGTCAACATTAGACAGATCAATGAGACAGAAAGTTAACAAAGATATCCAGGAATTGAACTCAGCTCTGCACCAAGTGGACCTAATAGAAATCTACAGAACTCTCCACCCCAAAACAACAGAATATACATTCCTTTCAGCACCACATCACACGTAGTCCAAAATTGACTACATAGTTGGAAGCAAAGCACTCCCCAGCAAATGTAAAAGAACAGAAATTATAACAAACTGACTCTCAGACCACAGAGCAATCAAAATAGAACTCAGGATTAAGAAACTAACTCAAAACCACTAAACTACATGGAAACTGAACAACCTGCTCCTGAATGACTACTAGGTATATAGTGAAATGAAGGCAGAAATAAAGATGTTCTTTGAAACCAACGAGAACAAACACACAACATACCAGAATTTCCGGGACACATTTAAAGCAGTGTGTAGAGAAAAATTTATAGCACTAAGTGTCCACGAGAGAAAGCAGAGATCTAAAATTGACACCCTAACATCACAATTAAAAGAACTAGAGAAGCAAGAGCAAACACATTCAAAAGCTAGCAGAAGGCAAGAAATAACTAAGATCAGAGCAGAACTGAAGGAGATAGAGACACAAAAAACCCTTCAAAAAATCAACGAATCCAGGAGCTGGTTTTTTGAAAAGATGAACAAAATTGATAGACCACTAGCAAGACTAATAAAGAAGAAAAGACAGAAGAATCAAATAGACGCAATAAAAAATGATAAAGGGGATATCACCACCAATCCTACAGAAATACAAACTACCATCAGAGAATACTATGAACACCTCTACGCAAATAAACTAGAAAATCAAGAAGAAGAGCCAAATCATGAGTGAACTACCATTCACAATTGCTTCAAAGAGAATGAAATACCTAGGAATCCAACTTACAAGGAATGTGAAGGACCTCTTCAAGGAGAACTACAAACCAATGCTCAATGAAATAAAAGAGGATACAAACAAATGGAAGAACATTCCATGCTCATGGGTAGGAAGAATCAATATCGTGAAAATGGCCATACCGCCCAAGGTAATTTACAGATTCAATGCCATCCCCATCAAGCTACCAATGACTTTCTTCACAGAATTGGAAAAAACTACTTTAAAGTTCATATGGAACCAAAAAAGAGCCCGCACTGCCAAGTCAATCCTAACCCAAAAGAACAAAGCTGGAGGCATCATGCTACCTGACTTCAAACTATACTACAAGGCTACAGTAACCAAAACAGCATAGTACTGGTACCAAAACAGAGATATAGATCAATGGAACAGAAGAGAGTCCTCAGAAATAATGCCGCATATCTACAACTATCTGATCTTTGACAAACCTGACAAAAACAAGCAATGGGGAAAGGATTCCCTATTTAATAAATGGTGCCGGGAAAACTGGCTAGCCATATGTAGAAAGCTGAAACTGGATCCTTTCCTTAAACCTTTAACAAAAATTAATTCAAGATGGAATAAAGACTTATATGTTAGACCTAAAACCATAAAAACCCTAGAAGAAAACCTAGGCAATACCATTCAGGACATAGGCATGGGCAAGGACTTCATGTCTAAAACACCAAAAGCAATGACAACAAAAGCCAAAATTGACAAATGGGATCTAATTAAACTAAAGTGTTTCTGCACGGGAAAAGAAACCAACATCAGAGTGAACAGGCAACCTACAAAATGGGAGAAAATTTTTGCAACCTACTCATCTGACAAAGGGCTAACTAATATCCAGAATCTACAATGAACTCAAACAAATTTACAAGAAAAAAACAATCCCATCAAAAAGTGGGCAAAGGATAGGAACAGACACTTCTCAAAAGAAGACATTTATGCAGCCAAAAAACACATGCAAAAATGCTCATCATCACTGGTCATCAGAGAAACGCAAATCGAAACTACAATGAGATACCATCTCACACCAGTTAGAATGGCCATCATTAAAAAGTCAGGAAACAACAGGTGTTGGAGAGGATGTGGAGAAATAGGAACACTTTTACACTGTTGGTGGGACTGTAAACTAGTTCAACCATTGTGGAAGTCAGTGTGGCGATTCCTCAGGGATCTAGAACTAGAAATACCATTTGACCCAGCCATCTCATTACTGGGTATATACCCAAAGGACTATAAATCATGCTGCTATAAAGACACATGCACACGTATGTTTATTGCAGCACTATTCACAATAGCAAAGACTTGGAACCAACCCAAATGTCCAACAACGATAGACTGGATTAAGAAAATGTGGCACATATATACCATGGAATACTATGCAGCCATAAAAAAGGATGAGTTCATGTCCTTTGTAGGGACATGGATGAAACTGGAAATCATCATTCTCAGTAAACTATCTCAAGGACAAAAAACCAAACACCGCATGTTCTCCCTCATAGGTGGGAATTGAACAATGAGAACACATGGACACAGGAAGGGGAACATCACACTCCGGGGACTGTTGTGGGGTGGGGTTAGAGGAGAGGGATAGCATTGGGAGATACACCTAATGCTAAATGATGAGTTAATGGGTGCAGCACACCAACATGGCACATGTATACATAGGTAACAAACCTGCACATTGTGCACCTGTACCCTAAAACTTAAAGTACAATAATAAAAAAAAAACTAAAAAAATTTAAAAAAAGAAAATCTAGAAGAAATGGATAAATTCCTCGACACATACACCCTCCCAAGACTAAACGCAGAAGAAGCTGAATCCCTGAATAGACCAATAACAGGCTCTGAAATTGATGCAATAATTAATAGCTTACCAACCAAAAAAAGTCCAGGACCAGATGGATTCACAGCCGAATTCTACCAAAGGTAAAAAGAGGAGCTGGTTCCATTCCTTCTGAAACTATTCCAATTAATAGAAAAAGAGGGAATCCTCCCTAATTCATTTTATGAGGCCAACATCATCCTGATACCAAAGCCTGGCAGGGACACAACAAAAAAAGAGAATTTTAGACCATTATCCCTGATGAACATTGATGCAAAAATCATCAATAAAATACTGGCAAACCAAATTCAGCAGCACATCAAAAAGCTTATCCACCACGATCAAGGTGGCTTCATCCCTGGGATGCAAGGCTGGTTCAACATACACAAATCAATAAACATAATCCATCATATAAACAGAACCAAAGACAAAAACCACATGATTATCTCAATCGATGCAGAAAAGGCCTTTGAAAAAATTCAACAGCCCTTCATGCTAAAAACTCTCAATAAACTAGGTATTGATGGGACATATCTCAAAATAATAAGAGCTATCTATGACAAACCCACAGCCAATATCGTACTGAATGGGCAAAAACTGGAAGCGTTCCCTTTGAAAACTGGCACAAGACAGCAATGCCCTCTCTCACCACTCCTATTCAACTTAGTTTTGGAAGTTCTGGCCAGGGCAATCAGACAAGAGAAAGAAATAAAGGGTATTCAATTAGGAAAAGAGGAAGTCAAATTGTCCCTGTTTGCAGATGACATGATTGTATATTTAGAAAACCACATCACCTCAGCCCAAAATCTCCTTAAGCTGATGAGCAACTTCAGCAAACTCTCAGAATACAAAATCAATGTGCAAAAATCACAAGCATTCCTATATACCAATAACAGACAGAGAGCCAAATCATGAGTGAACTCCCATTCACAATTGCTTCAAAGAGAATAAAATACCAAGGAATACAACTTACAGGGCATGTGAAAGACCTCTTCAAAGAGAACTACAAACCACTGCTCAGCGAAATAAAAGAGGACACAAATAAATGGAAGAACATTCCATGCTCATAGATAGGAAGAATCAATATTGTGAAAATGGCCATACTGCCCAAGGTAATTTATAGATTCAATGCCATCCCCTTCAAGCTACCAATGACTTTCTTCACAGCATTGGAAAAAACTACTTTAAAGTTCATATGGAACCAAAAAAGAGCCTGCATTGCCAAGACAATCCTAAGTCAAAAGAACAAAGCTGGAGGCATCATGCTACCTGACTTCAAACTATACTACAAGACTACAGTAACCAAAACAGCATGGTACTGGTGCCAAAACAGATATATAGATCAATGGAACAGAACACAAGCCTCAGAAATAATGCCACATATGTAAACCATCCAATCTTTGACAAACCTGACAAAAACAAGCAATGGGGAAAGGATTCCCTATTTAATACATGGTGTTGGGAAAACTGGCTAGCCATAGGCAGAAAACTGAAACTGGACCCCTTCCTTACACCTTATACAAAAATTAACTCAAGATGGATTAAAGACTTAAATGTTAGACCTGAAACCATAAAAACCCTAGAAGAAAACCTAGGCAATACCATTCAGGACATTGGCATGGGCAAGGACTTCATGTCTAAAACACCAAAAGCAATGGCAACAAAAGCCAAAATTGACAAATGGGATCTCATTAAACTAAAGAGCTTCTGCACAGCAAAAGAAACTACCATCAGAGTGAACAGGCAACTTACACAATGAGAGAAAATTTTTACAATCTACCCATCTGACAAAGGGCTAATATCCAGAATCTACAAAGAATGTAAACAAATTTACAAAAAAAAAAATCAAACAACCCCATCAAAAAGTGGGCAAAGGATATGAACAGACACTTCTCAAAAGAAGACATTTATGTAGCCAACAGACGCATGAAAAAATGCTCATCATCACTGGCCATCAGAGAAATGCAAATCAAAACCACAATGAGATACCATCTCACACCAGTTAGAATGGCGATCATTAAAAAGTCAGGAAACAACAGGTGCTGGAGAGGATGTACAGACATAGGAATGCTTTTACACTGTTGGTGGAAGTGTAAACTAGTTCAACCATTGTGAAAGACAGTGTGGTGATTCCTCAAGGATCTAGAACTAGAAATACCATTTGATCCAGCCACCCCATTATTAGGCATATACCCAAAGGATTATAAATCATGCTGATATAAAGACACATGCACACGTATGTTTAATGCGGCACTATTCACAATAGCAAAGACTTGGAACCAACCCAAATGTCCATCAATGACAGACTGGATTAACAAAATGTGGCACATGTACACCATGGAATACTATGCAGCCATAAAAAAGGATGAATTCATGTCCTTTACAGGGACATGGATAAAGCTGAAAACCATCATTCTGAGCAAACTATTGCAAGGACAGAAAACCAAACACCACATGTTCTCACTCATAGGTGGGAATTGAACAATGAGAACACATGGACACAGGGTGGAGAACATCACACACTGGGGCCTGCCGGGGGGTGGGGTGGGGGGAGCGGGGAGGGATAGCATTAGGAGATATACCTAATGTAAATGACGAGTTAACGGGTGCAGCACACCAATATGGCACATGTATACATATGTAACAAACCAGCACATGGTGCACATGTACCCTAGAACTTAAAGTAAAATAAAAATATATATATATCTTATAACAAATGAAAACAAAAATAAAAATTTACCTAAAACTTATAAGATGCAGTGAAAGTTGTACAAAAAATGAAATTTAGAGCTGTAGACACACAAAAAGAAAATCTCAAATAAACAACCTAACTTTATGCCTTAAAAAAAAAACTAGAAAAAGAAGGACAACCTAAACTCAAAGCTAGCAGAAAAATTAATAAAGGTAAGATCAGAGATAAATGAAGTAAACAGAAAAACAATAGGTAAAATGCATGAAATCAAGAATTGGCTCTTTGAAAAGGCTGACAAAATTGAGACATTTAGCTAGATTGAATAAAAGAAAGAAGACTCAACTAAAATCAGAAATGAAAAAGAAACATTATAATTTTATAAACTGAAAAGGATTATAAGAAAATACAATGCACAACTGTAGAACAAAAATTGGATTACCAAGGTGATATGAATAAATTCATAGAAACACCAACCTACTAAGACTGAATCATGAAGAAATAGAAAATCTGAACTATACAGGAAGTGGAGCAAGATGGCTAAATAGACGCTTCTACAAATAGTCCTCTCCATATGAACACCAAATTTAACAACTAACTACACACAAAAAAAGACCTTCATAAGAACCAAAAAACAGCTTAGGTACCATGTCGCTCGCAGTGAGAAAGAGCACCAAGTGCTTTCTTGAGGTCTCCAATTCCAGACCTTTGCTCTTAGATGGCATTTCTGGACCTACCCTGGGACAGATGGGAGCCCGCTGTCCTGAAGAGTGAATTCAAGGCCTGGCAGCATTCACCAAAAGCTAACTGAAGAGCCCTTGGTCCTTAAATAAACACAGGTAACACCCTGGCAGTGCTCCCCATGGGCCTGTGGTGGTGCTGGGGAGACTCCTCTGCCTTTTAGTGAAGGTGATATTCTCTGGTGGCATGTAGTAATTACTCGCTTTTATTTTTTGTGTATCCATTAATATATTTTTAGATTTGAGGTTACCATGAGGCTTGCAAATGATATAACCCATTATTTTAAACTGATGATAACACTGATTGCACAAACAAAAAGACAAACAAAAAGGAAACTAACAAAAACTCTTAAATTTGCCATTTTGATGCCAATAATCCTTAAATTTGCCCTTTTTGGCCTTTGCAGCTGATAACACTTAATTTTTCCTAATTCTAGAATTAAATTTTTCCCTAATTCTAAAACTGAAAAATGCAATGAACATGCTGAATAATGCATCAGAGTCCTTAATAGCAGAACTGATCAGGCAGAAGAAAAATTAGAGAGTTTCAAGATTGGCTATTTGAAAATACACAGTCAGAGGAGAAAAAAGAATAAAAAACAATGAAGCATGCCTACAAGATCTATAAATTAGGGAAAATTTAAGTGTTATTAGCTGCAAAGGCCAAAAAGGGCAAATTGAAGGATTATTGGCATCAAAATGGCAAATTTAAGAGTTATTGGCCTCAAAGAGGAGGTAGAAAGAGGGAGATAGGGGTAAAAACTGTATTCAAAGAGATAATAACAGAGAACTTCCCAAACCTAGAGAAAGAGATCAATATTCAAGAACGAGAATGTTATAGTAGCAGATTTAACCCAAAGAAAACTACCTCAAGGCATTTAATAATCAAACTCCCAAAGATCAAGGATAAAGAAAGAATCCTAAAAGCAGCAAGAGGGCAAAAAACAAGTAACATACAATGGAGCTCAAATACATCTGGCAGCAGACTTTTCAGTGAAAATCTTACAGGCCTGGAGAGAGTAGTATGACATATTTAAAGAGCTGAAGGAAAAAGACTTTCACCCTAGAATATTATATCTGGCAAAATATGCTTCAAGCATAAAGGAAAAATAAAGACCTTCCCAGACAAACAAAAGCTGAGGGATTTTATCAACACCAGACCTGTCCTATAAGAAATGCTAAAGAGAGTTCTTCAATCTGAAAGAAAAGGACATTCATGAACAATAAGAAATCATTTGAAGGTATAAAACTCACAGGTAGTAGCAGACAGAAATACACAGAATAGTATAACACTATAATTGTGATGTGTAAAATACTCTTACGTAGAAAGACTAAATAATGAACCAATTAAAAATAAATAGAACTACAACAACTTTTCAAGACATAGTTAACAATAAGACATAAAGAGAAAAATCAAAAAGTTAAAAAGCAGGGGAATGAAGTTAAAGTGTAGAGTTTTTGCTAGTTTCCTTTTTGATTGTTTTTGCTGTTGTTGTTATTTGTTTGTGCAATCAGTGTTAAGTTATCATCAGTTTAAAATAATGGGTTATATGATTTGCAAGGCTCATGGTAACCTCAAATCTAAAAATATATACAATGGACACACAAAAAATAAAAAACAATGACTACATGCCACCAGAGACAATCACCTTCACTAAAAGGAAGACAAAAAGGGAAGAAAGAAGGAAGAGAAGATCACAAAACAACCGGAAGAGCAATAACAAAATGGCAAGAGTAAGTCCTTAGAATCAATAACAACACTGAATGTAAATAGACTAAACTGTCCAATCAAAAGATACAGAGTAGCTGAATAGATTTGCAAAAAATCAATATCCAATGATTGGTTGAGTACAATAAACACACTTCACCTATAAGGATATGCATACACTGAAAGCATAGGGATGAAAAAAAGCATATTCCATGCAAATGGAAACCAAAAAAATCAGCAGGAGTAGCAACACTTATATCAGACACAATACATTTCAAGATAAAAACTATAAGAAGAGACAAAGAGGAGCATTATGTAATGATAAAGGGGTAAATTTAACAAGATAATATAACAATTGTGAATATATATGCACCCAAAACTGGAGCACCACAGTTTATAAAGCAAATATTATTAAAGCTAAGGAAAGACATAGACCCAAATACAATAACAGTTGGAGACTTCAACACCCCACTTTCAGCATTAGACAGATCCACCAGACAGAAAATCAACAAAGAAACCTCGTACTTAATCTATACTATAAACCAAATAGATATTTACAGAACATTTCTTTCAGTGGCACCAGAATACACATTTTTCTCCTCAGCACATGGATTATTCTCAAGCATAGACCATTTGTTAGGCCACAAAACAAGTCTTAGAACATTCAAAATAATGAAATAGCCAAGATTTGGAAGCAGCCTAAGTGTCCAGCAGCAGATGAATGAATAAAGAAAATGTGGTACATATACACAATGGAGGACTATTCAGCCATAAAAAGAATGAGATCCTGTTTATGTGCACAACATAGATGGAACTGGAGGACATTATGTTAAGTGAAATAAGCCAGGCACAGAAAGACAAACTGCATGTTTTCACTTATTTGTGGGAGCTAAAAATTAAAACAATTGAACTCATGGATGGACACTGAGAGTAGAAGGATGGTTAACCAGAGGCTGGTAAGCATAGTGGGGGAAATGAGGATAAGTACACAAAAACAGAAAGAATGAATAAGGTCTAGTATTTGATAGCACAATAGGGTGACTATAGTCAATAATTATTTATTTATACATTTTAAAATAACTAAGAAAGTATAATTGGATTATTTGTAACACAAAGGATAGATGCTTGAGTTGACGGATACCCCATTCACCCTACTGTGATTATTACACATTATATGCCAGTATCAAAATATCTGATATTCCCTATAAATATATACACCAACTATGTACCCAGAAAAAAATTATAAACTAAAAATTTTAAAAAGAAAATCTGAATAGACCTATAACTAGTAAGAAAATTGAACCGGTAATCATAAACCTTTCAATAAGGAAATGTCTAGGACCAGGTGGCCTCACTGATGAATTCCATGAAACATTTAAAGAAGATTTAACACCAATCCTCCTCACACTCTTCCAAAAAATAAAAGAATAGGGAAAACTTACAGAATAAGACCAACATTACCATGATACTAGAACCAGAAAAAGACATTATTTTTAAAAACATACAGAGCAATATCCTTATGATACAGATGCAAAACTTCTCAAAAAATACTAGAAAAATAGACTAATGGCATATTAAAAGAATCATACACCAAGACCAAGTAGGATTTATCCCAGGAATGAAAGTGTGGTTCAAACTAGGAAAATCACTCAGTATAATACACCACATTAATAGAACAATGGAAAAAGCCACATGATCATCTCATCTCAACTGATGCAAAAAAATGCATGTGACAAAATCTGTTACCATTTCGTGGTTTAAAAAACACTCTCACAAAACTATGAATAGAAGAAGACTTCCACAACATGATAAAGCACATTTATAAAAACCCACACCTAATATACCTGCCTTAGTCCATTTTCTATTGCTATAACGGAATACCTGATACTGGGTAATTTGTAAAGAAAAGACATTTATTGCTTACAGTTCTGAAGGCTGGGGATTTCAAAGTTGAGGAGCCACATCGGAGGAGTGCCTCCTTGCTGGTAGGAACTCTCTCTGCAGAGTGCTGAGGCCGTTCTGGGCATCACATGGTGAAGAAGCTCACAAGAGACAGAAAAACTGACTTTTATAGAAGACCCATTCTCTTGATAACCCATTAATCTATGAATGGATTAATTTATTCATGTGGCAGGGCCTCCATGACCCAATCAACTCCCAAAGGTCCCATCTGTCAACACTGCTACAATGGGGACCAAGTTTCCAGCACATGAACTTTTAGGGTATACATTCAAACCATAACAATATCCAATTGTGAAAGACTGAAAATTTTCCTCTTAAGGAAAAAATGAGGATGTCTGCTTTCATCACTGTTATTCAACATTGTACTAAAAGATTCAGCCAGAGAAATTAGAAAATAAAAAGAAACAAAGGGCATACAAATTGGAAAGGAAGAAGTAAAACTATCTTTATTCACAGATGATTCGTATATATATATATATAATTTCAAAGGTTCCCCACAAAAACATTAGAGTTAACATATAAATTCAGCAGTTACAGAATACAAATCAGTGTGTGCTTTGATTTAAACGTGCCTCCTAAACTTCATATACTAGAAACTTAATCCCTGGTGCAACAATGTTGAGAGTTAGGCTCTTTAAGACATATTAGGTCATGAGGGCTTCATCCTCATGAATAGATTAATGCCATTATTGTAGGAGGGAGTTAGTTATCACAAAGTAGGTTCCTGAGTTTGTCCCCCTTCCTCTCTCTGTTGCTCTCTCATGCTGTCTCGCCCTTCCACCTTCTGCCATGGGATGATGCAGCAAGAAGGCTATAGCCAGAGGCAAGTCCCTTGACCTTGGACTCCCCAGCCTTCAGAACTGTAAAAAATAGATTTTTCTTTATATTAGCCAGTCTGTGGTATTGTGTTACAGCAACCCAAAATGGAGGAAAATGCGGGGAATGAGAGTTATTGCTTAATGAGTTTCCCTTTGGAGTGATGAAAAGTTGTGGAAATAGATGTTAGCGATGGTCGCACAACATTGTGAACATAATTAATGCCACTGAATTGCATAAAGATGGTTAAAATGATACATTTTATGTTACACATACTTCATATTTTGAAAATTTTAACTAGATTAATTCAGTTCAACTTGACTGCTGGGATAAAAGAAAACGTCTTTAGATAATAATAAATATTTAGCTCAGACAATGGATCAAACAGAGGCATTTCCACTTCAAAACACAATAGAAGAGTGTTGCTCCTGTATCCTCCACTACAGCCATTTAATTTTGTCTTAAAAGTTTAGGTCAATGCCAATCCCAAGCAAAAACCATGAAGCTGGAGGCATCACACTATCTGACTTCAAACTATACTACAAGGCTACAGTAGCCAAAACAGCGTGGTACTGGTACCAAAACAGATATATAGACCAATGGAACAGAACAGAGGCCTCAGAAATAACACTACACATCTACAACCATCTGATCTTTGACAAACCTGACAAAAACAAGCAACAGGGAAAGGATTCCCTATTTAATAAATGGTGTTGGAAAATGTGGCTAGCCATGTGCAGAAAGCTGAAGCTGGATCCCTTCCTTACACCTTATACAAAAATTAACTCGAGATGGATTAAAGACTTAAACATAAGACCTAAAACCATAAAATCCCTATAAGAAAACCTAGACAATATCACTCAGGACATAGGCATGGCCAAAGTCTTTATGACTAAAACACCAAAAGCAATGGCAACAAAAGCTAAAATTGACAGATAAGATCTAATTAAACTAAAGAGTTTCTGCACAGCAAAAGAAACTATCATCAGAGTGAACAGGCAACCTACAGAATGGGAGAACAATCTTGCAAAGTATCCATCTGACAAAGGGCTAATATCCAGAACCTACAAGGAACTTAAACAAATTTACAAGAAAAAAACAAACAACCCCATCAAAAAGTGGGTGAAGGACATGAATAGACACTTTTCAAAAGAAGACATTTGTGCGGCCAACAAACATGAAAAAAGCTCATCATCACTAGTCATTAGAGAAATGCAAATCAAAACCATAATGAGATATCATCTCACACCAGTTAGAATGGCCATCATTAAAAAATCAGGAAACAACAGGTGCTGGAGAGGATGTGGAGAAATAGGAACACTT
>NW_026652278.1:93089197-93117764 GCF_009828535.3 Hylobates moloch
GATCAACTGGAAGAAAGGGTATCGCTGATGGAAGATGAAATGAATGAAATGAAGAGAGAAGGGAAGTTTAGAGAAAAAAGAATAAAAAGAAATGAACAAAGTCTCCAAGAAATTTGGGACTATGTGAAAAGACCAAACCTACGTCTGATTGGTGTACCTGAAAATGATGGGGAGAATGGAACCAAGTTGGAAAACACTCTGCAAGATATTATCCAGGAGAACTTCCCCAATCTAGCAAGGCAGGCCAGCATTCAGATTCAGGAAATACAGAGAACGCCACAAAGATACTCCTCGAGAAGGGCAACTCCAAGACACATAATTGTCAGATTCACCAAAGTTGAAATGAAGGAAAAAATGTTAAGGGCAGCCAGAGAGAAAGGTCGGGTTACCCACAAAGGGAAGCCCATCAGACTAACAGCTGATCTCTCAGCAGAAACTCTACAAGCCAGAAGAGAGTGGGGGCCGATATTCAACATTGTTAAAGAAAAGTATTTTCAACCCAGAATTTCCTATCCCGCCAAACTAAGCTTCATAAGTGAAGGAGAAATAAAATACTTTACAGACAAGCAAACGCTGAGTGATTTTGTCACCACCAGGCCTGCCCTAAAAGAGCTCCTGAAGGAAGCACTAAACATGGAAAGGAACAACCGGTACCAGCCACTGCAAAAACATGCCAAATTGTAAAGACCATCGAGGCTAGGAAGAAACTATAGCAACTAACGAGCAAAATAACCAACTAACATCATAATGACAGGATCAGATTCACACATAACAATATTAACGTTAAATGTAAATGGGCTAAATGCTCCAATCAAAAGACACAGACTGGCAAACTGGATAAGGAGTCAGGACCCACCAGTGTGCTGTATTCAGGAAACCCATCTCACGTGCAGAGACACACATAGACTCAAAATAAAGGGATGGAGGAAGATCTATCAAGCAAATGGAAAACAAAAAAAGGCAGGGGTTGGAATCCTAGTCTCTGATAAAATAGACTTTAAACCAACAAAGATCAAAAAAGACAAAGAAGGCCATTACATAATGGTAAAGGGATCAATTCAACAAGAAGAGCTAACCATCCTAAATATATATGCACCCAACACAGGAGCACCCAGATTCATAAAGCAAGTCCTCAGTGACCTACAAAGGGACTTAAACTCCCACACAATAATAATGGGAGATTTTAACACCCCACTGTCAGCATTAGACAGATCAACGAGACAGAAAGTTAACAAGGATATCCAGGAATTGAACTCAGCTCTACATAAAGTGGACCTAATAGACATCTACAGAACTCTCCACCCCAAGTCAACAGAATATACATTTTTTTCAGCACCACACCACACCTATTCCAAAATTGACCACATACTTGGAAGTAAAGCACTCCTCAGCAAATGTAAAAGAACAGAAATTATAACAAACTGTCTCTCAGACCACCGTGCAATCAAACTAGAACTCAGGATTAAGAAACTCACTCAAAACCGCTCAACTACATGGAAACTGAACAACCTGCTCCTGAATGACTATTGGGTACATAATGAAATGAAGGCAGAAATAAAGATGTTCTTTGAAACCAACGAGAACAAAGACACAACATACCAGAATCTCTGGGACACATTCAAAGCAGTGTGTAGAGGGAAATTTATAGCACTAAATGCCCACAAGAGAAAGCAGGAAAGATCCAAAATTGACACCCTAACATCACAATTAAAAGAACTAGAAAAGCAAGAGCAAACACATTCAAAAGCTAGCAGAAGGCTAGAAATAACTAAAATCAGAGCAGAACTGAAGGAAATAGAGACACAAAAAACCCTTCAAAAAATTAATGAATCCAGGAGCTGGTTTTTTGAAAAGATCAACAAAATTGATGGACCACTAGCAAGACTAATAAAGAAGAAAAGAGAGAAGAATCATATAGATGCAATAAAAAACGAAAAAGGGGATATCACCACCGATCCCACAGACATACAATCTACCATCAGAGAATACTACAAACACCTCTATGCAAATAAACTAGAAAATCTAGAAGAAATGGATAAATTCCTCGACAAATACACCCTCCCAAGACTAAACCAGGAAGAAGTTGAATCTCTGAATAGACCAATAACAGCTTCTGAAATTGTGGCAATAATCAATAGCTTACCAACCAAAAAGAGTCCAGGACCTGATGGATTCACAGCTGAATTCTACCAGAGGTACAAGGAGGAACTGGTACCATTCCTTCTGAAACTATTCCAATCGATAGAAAAAGAGGGAATCCTCCCTAACACATTTTATGAAGCCAGCATCGTCCTGATACCAAAACCTGGCAGAGACATAACCAAAAAAGAGAATTTCAGAGCAATATCCTTGATGAACATTGATGCAAAAATCCTCAATAAAATACTGGCAAACCGAATCCAGCAGCACATCAAAAAGCTTATCCACCATGATCAAGTGGGCTTCATCCCTGGGATGCAAGGCTGGTTCAACATACGCAAATCAATAAATGCAATCCAGCAAATAAACAGAACCAAAGACAAAAACCACATGATTATCTCAAAAGATGCAGAAAAGGCCTTTGACAAAATTCAACAACCCTTCATGCTAAAAACTCTCAATAAATTAGGTATTGATGGGACGTATCTCAAAATAATAAGAGCTATCTATGACAAACCCACAGCCAATATCATACTGAATGGGCAAAAACTGGAAGCATTCCCTTTGAAAACTGGCACAAGACAGGGATACCCTCTCTCACCACTCCTATTCAACATAGTGCTGGAAGCTCTGGCCAGAGCAATCAGGCAGGAGAAGGAAATAAAGTGTATTCAATTAGGAAAAGAGGAAGTCAAATTGTCCCTGTTTGCAGATGACATGATTGTATATCTAGAAAAACCCATTGTCTCAGCCCAAAATCTCCTTAAGCTGATTAGCAACTTCAGCAAAGTCTCAGGATACAAAATTAATGTACAAAAATCACAAGCATTCTTGTACACCAATAACAGACAAACAGAGAGCCAAATCATGAGTGAACTCCCATTCACAATTGCTTCAAAGAGAATAAAATACCTAGGAATCCAACTTACAAGGGATGTGAAGGACCTCTTCAAGGAGAACTACAAACCACTGCTCAATGAAATAAAAGAGGATATAAACAAATGGAAGAACATTCCATGCTCATGGGTTGGAAAAATCAATATCGTGAAAATGGCCACACTGCCCAAGGTAATTTATAGATTCAATGCCATCCCCATCAAGCTACCAATGACTTTCTTCACAGAATTGGAAAAAACTACTTTAAAGTTCATATGGAACCAAAAAAGAGCCCGCATCGCCAAGTCAATCCTAAGCCAAAAGAACAAAGCTGGAGGCATCACGCTACCTGACTTCAAACTATACTACAAGGCTACAGTAACCAAAACAGCATGGTACTGGTACCACAACAGAGACATAGATCAATGGAACAGAACAGAGCCCTCAGAAATGATGCCGCATAGCTACAACTATCTGATCTTTGACAAACCTGACAAAAACCAGAAATGGAGAAAGGATTCCCTATTTAATAAATGGTGCTGGGAAAACTGGCTAGCCATATGTAGAAAGCTGCAACTGGATCCCTTCCTTACACCTTATACAAAAATTAATTCAAGATGGATTAAAGACTTATATGTTAGACCTAAAACCATTAAAATCCTACAAGAAAACCTAGGCAATACCATTCAGGACATAGGCATGGGCAAGGACTTCATGTCTAAAACACCAAAAGCAATGGCAACAAAAGCCAAAATCGACAAATGAGATCTCATTAAACTAAAGAGCTTCTGCACAGCAAAAGAAACTATCATCAGAGTAAACAGGCAACCTACAGAATGGGAGAAAATTTTTGCAACCTACTCATCTGACAAAGGGCTAATATCCAGAATCTACAATGAACTCAAACAAATTTACAAGAAAAAAACAAACAACCCCATCAAAAAGTGGGCAGAGGACATGAACAGACACTTCTCAAAAGAAGACATTTATGCAGCCAAAAAACACATGAAGAAATGCTCATCATCGCTGGCCATCAGAGAAATGCAAATCAAAACCACAGTGAGATACCATCTCACACCAGTTAGAATGGCCATCATTAAAAAATCAGGAAACAACCGGTACTGGAGAGGATGTGGAGAAATAGGAACACTTTTACACTCTTGGTGGGACTGTAAACTAGTTCAACCATTGTGGAAGTCAGTGTGGCGATTCCTCAGGGATCTAGAACTAGAAATACCATTTGACCCAGCCATCCCATTACTGGGTATATACCCAAAGGACTATAAATCATGCTGCTATAAAGACACATGCACACGTATGTTTCTTGCGGCACTATTCACAATAGCAAAGACTTGGAACCAACCCAAATGTCCAACAACGATAGACTGGATTAAGAAAATGTGGCACATATACACCATGGAATACTATGCAGCCATAAAAAATGATGAGTTCATGTCCTTTGTAGGGACATGGATGAAACTGGAAAACATCATTCTCAGTAAACTATCACAAGGACAAAAAACCAAACACCGCATGTTCTCACTCATAGGTGGGAATTGAACAATGAGAACTCATGGACACAGGAAGGGGAACATCACACTCCGGGGACTGTTGTGGGGTGGGGGGATGGGGGAGGGACAGCATTAGGAGATACACCTAATGCTAAATGACGAGTTAATGGGTGCAGGAAATCAACATGGCACATGGATACATATGTAACAAACCTGCACATTGTGCACATGTACCCTAAAACCCTAAAGTATAATAAAAAAAAAATAATGTTTTCCCCTCATTTATTTATAATTATATCATGGGAACACATAATCATTCAATCACATTTTCATCTTCCAAAACAGAATCTTTTTACCTTGAGATTTTTCTGCTGCTTGGTAAGTTTGTTCTTCAGTCATCTTTTGTAATTGTTCTTCTGAAACATCAGCCTTAATAACAAAAGTTGTAATAAGTAATTAGAAATTATATACATATATATATCAAGACTGATATTTAATTACCTGCTTAAAGAAAAAGAGCTAGCTTTTTGCTCTCATCTACAATGTCATTGCAGAAACATTTTATTTTTCATTATTTCCTGAATGTATCAAATTAAAAAGTCAGAACAATTAATGGACCTGAGAGGCAATTGGGAACACTGAATAGCAAGGAGGGTGCCCAAGCAATATCGTGATTTTTCCCTCGCAAATAGTTCTAAGCAAATAGTGTTAATAATTATTAAAATTCTTGTTTAGATTTATATTTTAGTCTGTTTTAATCTTTAGAAGAACTCAAATGGCTTACAAAATTATTATTACAGGAATACTTTAATAAATTGTATGATAAAAATATATTATGGATACATGACAAATATGTACAGCCCTTTTATCTTTTCTCTTTTCCCCAGAATTTTTGCCCGCAGAATTTCCTAATTAAATGCTTTTTAACAAAAGCAATTCTAAAAATTGTCTAGGTCTTGTTTAGAGACCTATATAAAATTATTTCAAAATTAGTTTGCTTTTACAATCATCTTATTGTATAAAAATATTTTTTTGTAGATGAAGCTGAAAACTATGAAAATTTCCCTTATCTCAGAATGACATATCTTTTACATTACCATTAAAACTAAAATGTAACCCACAACTTTTTAATCAATATGAAACAATTTTTATAAGTTAAGAATATTACTTAGATTCCCAAATATTACTTTCAGCATTCTAAATATAAAGTGGGTTGTGTTAAAAGGCAAACTTTAATTCTCTTGAAATAAGAAAATATTGAATTTTTAACCCATTTAAATGGGTTAGCATTTATTTATTGAAGGAGCAATATGAAATAAACAGCTTTCAAGTTTCTATATATATCATACCTTTTTACTTTCTGTAAGAACAGGGGGTAAAGTGAATGGTGATATCACTGTTTCGTTTTTTTGAGCCAATGTTCCAACAGACAGTGAATCTTGGACTTCTTTGCTGTATGATAGTGTTGTAAGTGATTTATCATGGGTCTCTGATGGAGATTTATAGGATTGGTTTTCAGCAACTGAAACTTCATTTGAACTCTCTAAAAATGCTGATTCATCTTGAGACTTAAGGATCTGTGAAAGATCTGAAATAGCAGGGCTAGATCGTTTCTTCTCTGAGCTTTAGAATTATAAAACATCTGGTATTAGATTATGTGAAGACCATTTTATTTGCAACTGAAGAATCATTTTAATAATATATAAGGATATTAAGTAATTATAATTACTCATTAATTTATGGTAATTCCAATATGAAATTGGTGCTAGGTAACAAGTTGAGATAGTAACATATGTCCTGTGATTTAAAGGGATACATAATACGAAGGAAATCATTTGAAATACTCCAATATAATCATTATTCAAGGTCATAAGCCACAGAACAAGAAAAATTTACTCAGCCAAAGTAGAACATAGGATGGTTTGGAGATTTACCCTTTAGTCACATTTATTCCAAAATTATTTTTCCACAATTTTATTTCAGAATGAAAATTAAAATATCTCCACAGTCGCTTTGACATTAAAAGATCACCATCTTTCACCAAAGTCAACTTCCCAAGCTCTGAGTTAGTTTTCTTTAAGATAAGGGATATTTATTCTCCACCAGTTGCCAAAGGATCAGCTTTCCAGATTCCAGAACTAGGGTAACCAGGTGTCACAGTTTGGATGCACAATCCCAGTTTTTGCTTGTTGTCCCAACATTCTAGTTTAGATGATAATTTAACTGATCAAACTATATAAAAATTTAACAAAGCTTTCCTAGTCCTATGAAATGCAACAGAATTTGATGCATTTTGTTTTGAACAGCTATTATCCTAGTTGACATAATTTGCCTAAGGTTTGTTGCAAAGTGTTTAAAATAATTTGAAGTTTGGTCTCACAGAAGCAAAATTTTTCAATGTACCTACTGCCACCTATCCTACGTTTATTAGTTTAGAATGAATTTTAAACTGCAAAGTTTGGGTTATAAAAAAGGGGAGTGGGGTGGAGAGGACAGCTCTGAAAAAAAAAGCATATATATATATATATAGTGCTGACAGTTTAAAAAAACATAGAATTTATGACAGACTTTTGTAGTGGCATTATAAAGCAAACTACCATATTAAAAGTAAAGAGAATAGTTGGCTTCCTATCCTAAATTAAGGATGGCATCTCATTCTCCAACCTGATTTATTAGTTCTATTAGGTATTTGAATTTAAGATGATTAGTTCTAAAATAAAGTCTAACACTCATCTGGAGACTATCTGTTACAGTTATTCACAAACGACCACCCCAAAACTAATATTATCACATAGCTAAAAATAGAAAGCAAAATGTTTTTAAAGATTCTGAAATGGTTATTAGGGGACATCATTAATCACTTGATTCTACACAGGCAATTTTCTTATAACAATAGAGAAAATATGTGGCAATACAAAGAACAATGCCTTAAATGCTAATACACTGTTCATTTATAACCATATTCCCACATTCAGGCATTCCCCACTTCTATTGTCTCTTGCAACCATAAGGAACCACAGCATAACAACCATGATACTTCCGCTGAGGGGGTCAGGAATAAAAACTACTAGGAAGGTGTGCAAGCAATGCTGTATTCAAGCTTGTGTCAGTCAAAGAGATGTGGAAATACTTTCAAAGCCCTACTGATTAGATGGTGAAGGAGAAGGAGAAGGAGGAGGAAGAGAAAGAGGAGAAAGAGGAGAAGGAAGAGGACGAGTTGAAGGAGGAGGAGGAGGACAACAGCAATGATGCCTATAGCCACAAAGAAAATAATAATAAAGCAAGTTATTTTCACCCTCCCAATTATTTGGTGAATTGCCAAAAACAACCAAAATATAGTTTATAAATCTTACTAAATTTGTGTTATTCACTGTCTGCTTTAGATTAAGACTCTCTAATAATCACTCCATGTCTAAATACTACCATATAATAGTCTAATTATGAGCATGTATTTTAGCAGCTTTTATATAAGCATATTGACAGCACTCTACATGACAGTCTTCAACATCACTGAAGTGGTATAAAGAGTGTATCTCTTCCCGCTTGCAAAAGCATTTGTTAACTCTGAAGATCTGAGCATTGCATTCTTTTCTTACTAAGCAAATAGATGTACAAGAGCACTATCTGTTATGCATATAATCATGGATACTTCATAATTCTTAAATCAGGCAAAATGGAAAATGTCACTGAATGATAACTGCCGAAACTGACCTCTTTATTTATTTTTTTCTTTCTAATACCTTCTTTTTCAAACTGCCCTTTTTTTTTTCTTTACAATACTTTCTTTTTCTGGAAATTTCCTTAACTCCATCTATTTTCTAAAATGTCAACACAACCCCCAACCCATACCCTCGCCCCTTAGGGAAAAAAACTCTCACAGGTATTGATGTTACACTGAATTTTTAATTATCAATGCAAATATGAGACAAATTACCAATAAAATACTAACAAAATATTGATATTCTTATCTGCAATAATACAAGATGTGGAACGTATTCCTATATAGAAAAAAAACAAAAATATCTAGGACCCAAAATGTGTAATACAGTACAAACTAAGATGAATCTAAAAATCAATTTTAGTGGGGTGGAGCCAAAATGGCCGAATAGGAACAGCTCCAGTTTACAGCTCCCAGCATGAGCAATGCAGAAGATGGGTGATTTCTGCATTTCCAACTGAGGTACCAGGTTCATCTGACTGGGGAGTGTCAGAAAGTGGGGGCAGGACAGTGGGTGCAGCCCACCATGCATGAGCTGAAACAGGGTGAGGCATCACCTCACCCGGGAAGCGCAAGGGGTCAGGGAATTCCCTTTCCTAGTCAAAGAAAGGGGTGACAGACGGCACCTGGAAAATTGGGTCACTCCCACCCTAATACTGTGCTTTTCCAACCGGCTTCACGAACAGCACACCAGGATATTATATCCCACACCTGGCTCGGTGGGTCCTATGCCCACGGAGCCTCGCTCATTGCCAGCACAGCAGTCTGAGATCAAACTGCAAGGTGGCAGCGAGGCTGGGGTAGGGGAGCACGCCATTCTCCAGGCTTGAATAGGTAAACAAAGCGGCTGGGAAGCTCAAACCTGGTGGAGCCCACCACAGCTCAAGGAGGCCTGCCTGCCTCTGTAGGCTCCACCTCTGGGGGTAGGGCACAGACAAACAAAAGACAGCAATAACCTCTGCAGACTTAAATGTCCCTCTCTGACAGCTTTGAAGAGAGTAGTGGTTCTCCCAGCACACAGCTTGAGATCGGAGAACTGGCAGACTGCCTCCTCAAGTGGGTTCCTGACCCCTGAACAGCCTAACTGGGAGGCACCCCCCAGTAGGGGCAGACTGACACCTCACAAGGCCGGGTAATCCTCTGAGACAACACTTCCAGAGGAACGATCAGGCAGCAGCATTTGCGGTTCACCAATATCCGCTGTTCTGCATCCACCGCTGCTGATACCCAGGCAAACAAGGTCTGGAGTGGACCTCCAGTAAACTCCAACAGACCTGCAGCTGAGGCTCCTGTCTGTTAGAAGGAAAACTAACAAACAGAAAGGACATCTACACCAAAAACCCATCTGTAAGTCACCATCATCAAAGACCAAAGGTAGATAAAACCACAAAGATGGGGAAAAAACAGAGCAGAAAAACTGGAAACTAAAAATCAGAGCACCGCATCTCCTCCAAAGGAACACAGCTCCTCACCAGCAATGGAACAAAGCTGGACGGAGAATGACTTTGATGAGTTGAGAGAAGAAGGCCTTCAGATGATCAAACTACTCCGAGCTAAAGGAGGAAGTTCGAACCCATTGCAAAGAAGTTAAAAACTTTGAAAAAAAATTAGATGAATGGATAACTAGAATAACCAATGCAGAGAAGTCCTTAAAGGACCTGATGGAGCTGAAAACCAAGGCACGAGAACTACGTGACGAATGCACAAGCCTGAGTAACCGATGCGATCAACTGGAAGAAAGGGTATCAGCGATGGAAGACAAAATGAATGAAATGAAGCGAGAAGAGAAGTTTAGAGAAGAAAGAATAAAAAGAAATGAACAAAGCTTCCAAGAAATATGGGACTATGTGGAAAGACCAAATTTACATCTGATTGGTATACCTGAAAGTGATGGGGAGAATGGAACCAAGTTGGAAAACACTCTGCAGGATATTATCCAGGAGAACTTACCCAATCCAGCAAGGCAAACCAACATTCAAATTCAGGAAATACAGAGAATGCCACAAAGATACTCCTCAAGAACAGCAACTCCGAGACACATAATTGTCAGATTCACAAAATTGAAATGAAGGCAAAAATGTTAAGGGAAGCCAGAGAGAAAGGTCGGATTACTCACAAAGGGAAGCCCACCAGACTAACAGTGGATCCCTCGGCAGAAACTCTACAAGCCAGAAGAGAGTGGGGGCCAATATTCAACATTCTTAAAGAAATTAATTTTCAACCCAGAATTTCATATCCAGCCAAACTAAGCTTCATAAGTGAAGAAGAAATAAAATCCTTTACAGACAAGCAAATGCTGAGAGATTTTGTCACCACCAGGCCTGCCCTAAAAGAGCTCCTGAAGGAAGCACTAAACATGGAAAGGAACAATCAGTACCAGCCACTGCAAAAACATGCTAAATTGTAAAGACCATCAAGGCTAGGAAGAAACTGCATCAACTAACGAGCAAAATAATCAGCTAACATCACAATGACAGGATCAAATTCACACATAACAATACTAACTTTAAATGTAAATGGGCTAAATGCTCCAATTAAAAGACACAGACTGGCAAATTGGATAAAGAGTCAAGACCCATCAGTGTGCTGTATTCAGGAAACCCATCTCATGGGCAGAGACACACATAGGCTCAAAATAAAGGGATGGAGGAAGATCTACCAAGCAAATGGAAAACAAAAAGGCAAAGGTTGCAATCCTAGTCACGGATAAAACAGACTTTAAACCAACAAGGATCAAAAGAGACAAAGAAGGCCATTACATAACGGTAAAGGGATCAATTCAACAAGAAGATCTAACTATCCTAAATATATATGCACCCAATACAGGAGCACCCAGATTCATAAAGCAAGTCCTTGGTGACCTACAAAGAGACTTAGACTCCCACGCAATAATAATGGGAGACTTTAACACCCCACTGTCAACATTAGACAGATCAACGAGACAGAAAGTTAACAAGGATATCCAGAAATTGAACTCAGCTCTGCACCAAGCAGACCAAATAAACATCAACAGAAATCTCCACCCCAAATCAACAGAATATGCATTCTTTTCAGCACCACACCACACCTACTCCAAAACTGACCACATAGTTGGAAGTAAAGCACTCCTCAGCAAATGTAAAAGAACAGAAATTATAACAAACTGTCTCCCAGACCACAGTGCAATCAAACTAGAACTCAGGATTAAGACACTCACTCAAAACCGCTCAACTACATGGAAACTGAACAACCTGCTCCTGAATGACTACTAGGTATATAATGAAATGAAGGCAGAAATAAAGATGTTCTTTGAAACCAACAAGAACAAAGACACAACATACCCAAATCTCTGGGACACATTCAAAGCAGTGTGTAGAGGGAAATTTATAGCACTAAATGCCCACAAGAGAAAGCAAGAAAGATCTAAAACTGACACTCTAAAATCACAATTAAAAGAACTAGAGAAGCAAGAGCAAACACATTCAAAAGCTAGCAGAAGGCAAGAAATAACTAAGATCAGATCAGAACTGAAGGAAATAGAGACACAAAAAAACCTTCAAAAAATCAATGAATCCAGGAGCTGGTTTTTGAAAAGATCAACAAAATTGATAGACCGCTAGCAAGACTAATAAAGAAAAGAGAGAAGAATGAAATAGATGCAATAAAAAATGACAAAGGGGATATCACCACCGAATCCACAGAAATACAGACTACCATCAGAGAATACTATGAACACCTCTACGCAAATAAACTAGAAAATCTAGAAGAAATGGATAAATTCCTCGACACATACACCCTCCCAAGAATAAACCAGGAAGAAGTTGAATCTCTGAATAGACCAATAACAGGCTCTGAAATTCAGGCAATAATTAATAGCTTACCAACCAAAAAAAGTCCAGGACCAGATGGATTCACAATTGAATTCTACCAGAGGTACAAGGAGGAGCTGGTACCATTCCTTCTGAAACTATTCCAATGAATAGAAAAAGAGGGAATCCTCCCTAAATCATTTTATGAGGCCAGCATCATCCTAATACCAAAGCCTGGCAGAGACACAACAAAAAAAGAGAATTTTAGACCAATATCCTTGATGAACATTGATGCAAAAATCCTCAATAAAATACTAGCAAACCTAATCCAGCAACACATCAAAAAGGTTATCCACCATGATCAAGTGGGCTTCATCCCTGGGATGCAAGGCTGGTTCAACATACGAAAATCAATAAACATAACCCAGCATATAAACAGAACCAAAGACAAAAAGCACATGATTATTTCAATAGATGCAGAAAAGTCCTTTGACAAAATTCAACCACCCTTCATGATAAAAACTCTCAATAACATAGGTATCGATGGGATGTATCTCAAAATAATAAGAGCTATCTATGACAAACCCACAGCCAATATCATACTGAATGGACAAAAACTGGAAGCATTCCCTCTGAAAACGGGCACAAGACAGGGATGCCCTCTCTCACCACTCCTATTGAACATAGTGTTGGAAGTTCTGGCCAGGGCAATCAGGCAGGAGAAGGAAATAAAGGGCATTCAATTAGGAAAAGAGGAAGTCAAATTGTCCCTGTTTGCAGCTGACATGATTGTATATCTAGAAAACCCCATCAACTCAGCCCAAAATCTCCTTAAGCTGATAAGCAACTTCAGCAAAGTCTCAGGATACAAAATCAATGTACAAAAATCACAAGCATTCTTATACACCAATCACAGACAAACAGAGAGCCAAATCATGAGTGAACTCCCATTCACAATTGCTACAAAGAGAATAAAATACCTAGGAATCCAACTTACAAGGGATGTGAAGGACCTCTTCAAGGAGAACTACGAACTACTGCTCAATGAAATAAAAGAGGATACAAACAAATGGAAGAACATTCCATGTTCATGGGTAGGAAGAATCAATATCGTGAAAATGGCCATACTGCCCAA
Organism: Hylobates moloch; assembly: GCF_009828535.3. Classification (NCBI taxonomy): domain Eukaryota; kingdom Metazoa; phylum Chordata; class Mammalia; order Primates; family Hylobatidae; genus Hylobates; species Hylobates moloch. Next base: position 93,102,365 of record NW_026652278.1, read on the forward strand.
GGTAATTTATAGATTCAATGCCATTCCCATCAAGCTACCAATGACTTTCTTCACAGAATTGGAAAAAACTACTTTAAAGTTCATATGGAACCAAAAAAGAGCCCACATTGCCAAGTCAATCCTAAGCCAAAAGAACAAAGCTGGAGGCATCACGCTACCTGACTTCAAACTATACTACAAGACTACAGTAACCAAAACAGCATGGTATTGGTACCAAAACAGAGATATAGAACAATGGAACAGAACAGAGGCCTCAGAAATAATGCCACTTATCTACAACTATCTGATCTTTGACAAACCTGAACAAAAACAAGCAATGGGGAAAGGATTCCCTATTTAATAAATGGTGCTGGGAAAACTGGCTAGCCATATGTAGAAAGCTGAAACTGGATCCTTTCCTTACACCTTAAACAAAAATTAATTCAAGATGTATTAAAGACTTACATGTTAGACCTAAAACCATAAAAACCCTAAAAGAAAACCTAGGTAATACCATTCAGGACATAGGCATGGGCAAGGACTTCATGTCTAAAACACCAAAAGCAGTGGCAACAAAAGCCAAAATTGACAAATGGGATCTAGTTAAACTAAAGAGCTTCTGCACAGCAAAAGAAACCACCATCAGAGTGAACAGGCAACCTACAGAATGGGAGAAAATTTTTGCATCCTACTCATCTGACAAAGGGCTAATATCCAGAATCTACAATGAACTCAAACAAATTTACAAGACAAAAACCAACAACCCCATCAAAAAGTGGGCGAAGGATAGGAACAGACCCTTCTCAAAAGAAGACACTTATGCAGCCAAAAAACACATGAAAAAATGCTCATCATCACTGGCCATCAGAGAAATGCAAATCAAAACCACAATGAGATACCATCTCACACCAGTTAGAATGGCCATCATTAAAAAGTCAGGAAACAACAGGTGCTGGAGAGGATGTGGAGAAATAGGAACATTTTTACACTCTTGGTGGGACTGTAAACTAGTTCAACCATTGTGGAAGTCAGTGTGGCTATTCCTCAGGGATCTAGAACCAGAAATACCATTTGACCCAGCCATCCCATTACTGGGTATATACCCAAAGGATTATAAATCATGCTGCTATAAAGACACATGCACACGTATGTTTATTGCGGCACTATTCACAATAGCAAAGACTTGGAACCAACCCAAATGTCCAACAACGATAGACTGGATTAAGAAAATGTGGCACATATACACCATGGAATACCATGCAGCCATAAAAAACGATGAGTTCATGTCCTTTGTAGGGACATTGATGAAACTGGAAACCATCATTCTCAGCAAACTATCACAAGGACAAAAAAACAAACACCACATGTTCTCACTCATAGGTGGGAATTGAACAATGAGAACACATGGACACAGGAAGGAGAACATCACACACCTGGGACTGTTGTGGGGTGGGGGGAGGGGGGAGGGATAGCATTAGGAGATATGCCTAATGCTAAATGACAAGTTAATGGGTGCAGCACACCAACATGGCACAGGTATACATATGCAACAAACCTGCACGTTGTGCACATGTACCCTAAAACTTAAAGTATAATAATAATAAAATAAAATAAAAAATAAATAAAAATCAATTTTATAGAAAAATTTCAATATAGGTGTTATAAAAGTCAAAAGTTATAAATATTTTGATAGTTTTTAAAAAGTACAATTAATGTTGATCAAAATATTCATAGTGACTAGTTTTAGGCTCAACTGAAAAGAAAGTCAAAAAATTTTAAAGATTCAGTCAAAATCCAAGATGACTAAGAGCCTCGAAAAGATAAAAGGTTAAAATACTTGAAATTATTAACTTAAAGAAAATTAGGTTGATGGACTGCTTAGAAATGGTTTGTAAATGTGTAAATAATTCTTATGCTGACAATGTTGACTAGCTACATCTAGCTCCACCAGCAATGCTATTACTGAAATAATCAGAAATGGAACTCAAACTATGGGGAAATTATATAGGATAAAAGAAAAACTATTCTCATACTAGAAAAAAAGTTATCAGTTAATGAGAATGACAAACATGTTTCTGAATGGCCTCAGTTAATATCTCCCTTCCCCACTTGGTAGCTTGGCAGCGACTCTCAAGGTCCTTCATTGATATCTGCAATATTGCAATGTGCTCTGCTCGCTATTCTGCTTGTAAGTTTTTCTCAATAAACCTTGTTACGTGTAGCTACTGGTATGTGACTCGTGTATGTTATAGCTTTTGAAAAACAGAGAGTTTGGGCTACCACTGAAGTGGGAAATAACCCCATTGGAAGCCTTATACCAGACAAATTACTAAGTTGAAATGGCCAATATCTCAGTGTCCATGTCTTATATAGTCTTAAAAACTCAAGAAAGAACAAATTGCTTGTTCTCAGTGAGAATGGCTATAGAGATCAGGTAGCTATGGAATTATGGGACACCATAATCTCAGATTAAGTAGGATGTTTCTTTTGGATTTTTACCATGCACATTTTCCCTTTGCTCATTTTGCTTTGCATCCTTTTTATGTAATAAATCATGGTCATTGTAATGACTATATGATGAGTGCTGTGAGCTGTCCTAGTGAGGGGAGTAGTCTTGGGGAACCCTAACACACAAGGCTACTATTTTTGTACTCTGTATTAATACTGTTTGCTGTTTCTTTCTCAGATTATGTAATTGATAAGGACATTCTGAATTATTAAACTGAGAACAGGTACACAGCCATATTAGTTGGATAATTATCTATTGATAACCTCCATAATGGCTGGCCAAGCACATGGTGAAAACCTCTCTGAACTGGCAAGATCAGTCCATAATATTTCATACAGGAAGCATAAAAATAAGATATTTTTCAAACAAAATGTAATGGATGCACTATGCAATGCTAGTCTGTTTGGTTAAGAAAAAAAAAAAAAAAACTAGTACTAGACACTCCATAGTGGACTACTGAAACTTAAACAAAGAAAGAAACAGCTCTATTTACTCCAGTCTCTGTCATTACACAAGCTATAGAATAGATTGCTGCCACTACTGACACACATACGTAGATGAGGATTTGGCAAGATATGCCGAGATTAGTATATATACCTTTAATAATCCTTCTTGAGAATGTTTTAATTCCTGTTATACATTTTCAATGTGGGACAAAACCTAGTAAAATGTGCATTACTAGCAATCTCCAGATATTATATCACACTGATGACTGTGATCAACACCGAAGAAACATTACATGTTGTCTAGGCATACCTGATTAAAGATAACTTTAAATGATCCAGGGCCCTGTTATTCAGATAAATTTGGAGAAGCAGTCATCATCTGGACAGCATCAAAAAGATACATTCTATATCATGTAAAGCAAGCATCCCCAACCCCCGGACCACAAACTTGTACCAGTCCATGGCCTGTTAGGAACTGGGCAACACAACAGGAGGTGAGCGGCGAGTAAGCAAGCAAAGCTTCCTCTGTATTTACAGCCACTCTCCCATCGCTTGCATTACCACCTGAGCTCCACCTCCTGTCAGATCAGCAGCCGCATTAGATTCTCACAGGAGCACAAATCCTATTGTTAACCTCACATGTGAGGGATCTAGGTTGCGTGCTCCTTCTGAGAACCTAATATCTGATGATCTGTCACTGTCTCCCATCACCCCCAGATGGGACCATCTAGTTGCAGGAAAACAAGCTCAGGGCTCCCACTGACTCTACATTAAGGTGAGTTGTATAATTATTTCATTATATATTATAATGAAATAATAATAATAATAAAGTGTACAATAAAGGTAATGTGCTTGAATCATCCTGAAACCACCCCCTCCATCCTGGTCCGTGGAGTCTTCCACGAAACTGGTCCCTGGTGCTAAAAAGGCTGGAAACTGCTGGTGTAAAGGAAAATTTATCGGGCCTCCAGTCCCAACCACAAATGATTTTCCTTGTTAGGTAGTGGTGACATCACATTCTACACCTGGTGATTCTTCAAAGCACTATATCAATGCAACTAATTTCAAATAGAAGCCCACATATTAACATGCCTTGGAAGAGGTCTAGGCATCATAAAAACAAGTTCTTACTTTAGATTTTGCCATATATTTCAAACTCATGGGATTACACATACCTGTAAGAAACCATTTTCTGACGGAAGCTTTTGGCAAAAATACTTCAAGTTATTTGTCATTTCCTACATCTTTGGACGAAATGATTTTCTTCTCCTGCTGAGTGGCACATGCCAGTGACTGCTAGCCTATTACTGAGCCCTAATGGGGCAGACTTTTCTCACTCTTCAACCTGACATTCCTATCCCATTATGGGTCTTCTCTAATCCAAAATCTGATAAGGTGGTACATGCCCAGGAAAATTCTATTAAAAGGGGGATATAGCACATCCAATCAATTAGACCTTAGACAAATTCATAAAATATGGCCTTACACTCACATGTACAGAGATCCCTCTGCTGTTTTAAACAAGCCATTGACTGAGTAAGGCACTTGCCTGAAAGATTTGCCACCTGACAAGAAAGCATGATTCACTAATAGAAAAGCCTCTCTCAAAGGTCAAAAAATCTTATGGAGTGATACATTCCTTCACCATAATGATGGTGAGTTGTTGAGATCCTATGGTATTGGACATTCTTCAAAACTGGGTAAACTTCAGGCATTCTTCATGGCCATAGAGCACAATCTCCTCAGATTGACTGAATTGCAATATTATAAAGACTAATGAGCCATTAGTAATGAGCCTAGTTACACTGTCAGGCTATTGGGTTCCCTAGGACAGAACACTTTATTTTATTTTATTTTAATTTTTTTGAGATGGAGTGTCACTCTGTCACCCAGTGGCATGATCTCAGCTCACTGCAACCTCTGCCTCCCAGGTTCAAGTGATTCCTCTGCCTCAGCCTCCTAAGTAGCTGGGACTACAGGCGCACGTGACCATGCCCAGCTAATTTTCGTATTTTTAGTAGAGATGGGGTTTCACCATATTGGCCAGGCTGGTCTTGAACTCCTGACCTCGTGATCTGCCTGCCTCAGCCTCCCCAAAGTGCTGGGATTACAGGTGTGAGCCACCACGGCTGGCCAACAGAACTCTTTACACATGCTTTTCTGAGGTAACCTTTGCCCAAGGAAATAGTTACAACAACTTAGTCACAAGCTCAATTCTTATATTCTATGTGTATATGTCCATGAGAAAGAACTGAATCTAAAGGAAAACATGTGACATGAAAAAGCCAAGTAAGAATGTGTGACCATCATCTCCAGTATAGTCTTGGGTCCCTGTTCAAATCCATCCCGCTATGAAGGAACACAATGGCCAATAAGGAATTTATTCAAAAGACATAGAAGTCTTTAGGAAGCTGAGGTGCAAAAAGTCTCTGAGTCCAGGAGTTCTAGACCAGGCTGGGCAACATAGGGAGACTGCGTCTCTATAAAAAATAAAACAATTTTCTGGGCATGATGGTGCATGTCTGTGGTCCCCACCAATCAGACGGCTAAGGTGGGAGGATGTCTTCAGTGTGGGAGGTGAAGATGAAGTAAGCCATGATGGTGCCACTGCACTCCAGCCTAGGGGACAAAGTGATACCCTATTTCAAAAAAAAAAAAAAAAAAGACACACAGGCCACTGTTGTCCATCAAGCTTATTCTACTTGCCATTTAAGGCAGCCTCTTTGAAAACAACCTCCACAAGGCTTGTCAGTCCACTTTTCCCTAACTGTTTACAAGCTATAGGCTACCATACAAAGCAAGGGCCCCTCTTACCATGGTTAAACTCCAAAGCACCTAGAAGTTAGGGAATAGAGAAAAATATCATTTCAAGAGGAATAGCATACTCCTCTTCTTTTTTTTTTTTTTACCCCCTTTGCTTTGACCTCAGTGCATGGGAACGCACAACATATTGCTCATTTAAAAGCATCAGATGGTGCTGCAGACATCCTCTTTGAAACCTGCAGGTGACCTATGATGGCAAAATGGTAACTCTGGGGTCCCCACTGAACTATCATTCCAGACAAAGGACAATCTGGCTCATCTCCATGGAGAAAAACAGATCTGTTTGTCAGATGTGAACATATCTGACCCTGGGAAATGGTTGGCGGTGGATGTTCAAGGGAGATGATGAACTACTTTCTCTTTCCTATGGCAGATATGGAACAGACATTCCTAAACAAAGGTATCTGTGCTTGGCCAGGAAAAAGAGTTCATAATGTGAACTTATTAGGATGTTGGTTCTACATCCTCATCTAAACCAGCTGGTGACCTTACTAATATTCTTCTCCCAGACAATACTAAGGAAATTGGTATGCTCAGGACCAGGTGTCAGCCAGGGCTAATGGACAGATCTATAATAATGAGTCTCCAAGATCAAAGGGTAGACAGCAGTGAGACAAATCTTTATTTACGGATGGTCCCAGTGATGCTCTTTCTTCCCTCTTTTTGTGGTTTCACAGAGCTGGCTCACCAGGACTGCTTGACTCACGGATACCAGCTATATTGGTATACAAAGTACGTACTCCCTCCTTTTTCCAACAAGGCCATTGCCCCAGTAAGGAAGCTCTCAGTGATACATGGTTGATTAGGTGCTCTCTATGCCCTCCCAATTCCCCTATAATTTTGTGAAGTGATATGTGAGAAGGGGGTTCCTCTCAGGAGCATCCTCTATGGTGAATCCAGCTTTGCTTAATCTAAGTCTATTTCTCTGTGGAATAATGACAGCTCAGGGGATATTGTATCCTCTATTGCTTCCTGAATTGCAAGGTTTCCTCTATAAAATCTACCTTATGCCTACTATTTGGGTCACTAGTAATATGCCCCTTGTATAACAGTTAACTGAGGATATTAAAAGCTCCTCTAGTCTAGATCTTTTAGTTATAAATTTTCATTTGTAGAAATCTATTTTGATAAAAATTGAAAAGAAACAAAATATTTTAACAGCTTTTATTTCACAATTAGATAATGCCTTTTCTTCATTGTTAATACCTTCCTTGACCACCCAATCTAAATTATCCTTCCCTGTGACTGTCAGATATGTAGTTTCATTATCTTCATGTATTAGTCTCTAAAATTATCTTGTCCATTTATTTTTACTTGTTTATTTTTTGTCTCTCCTGTTATAATGTAAGTACCACAAGAGAAGGCATCTTATCTGTTTGACTTTTCAGTAAAACACAATACCCAAAAGACAATTGGACATATGAAGGTGACAAAAGTATCTGTTGAATGAGTTGGGTGAATAAATGAATGAGTAAATTTAACAGCTAATCATCTAATCTATGGAGAAAAAAATGGACATGTTCCAACACGCTTCTCTAGTTTTGTGTTTTATAGCAAACCCAAGTAATAATGAAAGTCCTAATGAAAGTATTTAGAAACAAATAGGTTGACTGTCTAACTCTTAAAAATACAACACCATGAATTAGTTCACATTTTCATTTCTAAAAAGTGTGAATTTCAATGCTGCAAAACATTTAAGAAAAGCTAACAACGCACATGATGTGAAACAATAAATTATCAAAATCTATTGTTTGATTAACTATTTACTGCTAACTCCTTCCCTAAGCCAAAATAAACTGATAAATGTTGTAAAGAGCAAAAATGTACTTTATTGTAAGCAATACCATGTATCTGCTCAGGTGGGGTCTCCTTACTTCGCTCCCATCCACTCTCTGAAGGTTTGGGAGACTTTTCCAAAGTATTTCAGAAACTCTATTAGGATCTAAGAAGTAACCCAAAATGAAGGTTGATGAATAATATTGTGCCATGTGCTTAAAAGTTTGAATTTTTATTATATTTAGCAATATAATATAATATGTAATATATTATATTATATTATTATATAATATATAATAATTAACCTAAAGCTATTAAGTGCAATTCTATAAAACCTATCAAGCTGAAACAACCTATTTCATCTCATATTTCCCATTATTGTCCTTACTCTAGGATCCAAACAAAATGAATTTTTGGCCTCTTCCTGAGCACACTGTATAGATTCTAAACATCTTCGTCTTTGCCTCAAAGCAAAGTTCTGTCCACTTGGCACACCCTTTCCTCACATTTCCCTGTTAAAATCCAACCCAACCATCTTTCTTATATTAAATGGTATGTAATTCTTAATCCAGTCAGAAATAGCTTTTCCTCTTCTTTGATGTAGCTTCCCGGTAATGTTTTATAGAATGCAACGTTTGCATTATACTTCACTTATTTTTGTACATGTCTAGTCGGCCCTACTAGACTGTTAATATGCATTGAGAGCAATGACCATATATTTGAAGCCCTTTATATCCCATAATACCCAGCACAGTGCCTTGCACAGCATGGATGCTCAGGTCAGTGTTTCCTCATTAGAGCTAAACTGAATTGAAATGAATTAAAATAATCTTCCTCCTGAAGTTATTACATCAATCAACATTTCTAGGGGGAAAAAGGCATTTAAGAGGAATTATTTGATATATTCATTCTATGATTTTTTTTAATCTTGATGTCCTATATTCCCTATCATCCTCATTCTGTTGTTCTCCATTGAACCCTTCTTCCATTCTATCACTTCCCATTAAAATTCTAAAATGTGACTTATCAGAAAAGTAGAATGAGGGCTGGCAGGGGTAGTAACTCACTAGGTAACATTATCATAACCCCTCTTTAAGATTTTTCCAAACACCCATGGAAAGTAATTGAGACTGCCTTACCATGTCTTCATAGAGACCAGAAACTCTCTTTAAAATGCTTTTTGTAAGCCAATGTTTCTATTTTCTGAGATTTACCAATGTACAAAGAGCCTATCACATTTATCAGCAGCAACTAAATGTTCAATATTAAAACAACTTATATCAAAAGTTAACCACCTCATGTTCTTCAGGGTGATAAACTACTGGCTCTGCAGGATTCTCAAAGGCTATACGTCACCATGATTGCATGGGAAACTATAGTAGTATTCCATGCTCTACCATAATCTGAGTATGGATATAAGAGCACTAGCTGGGCATAGTGGCTCACGCCTGTAATCCCGGCACTTTGGGAGTCTGAGGTGGGTGGATCACTTGAGGACAGGAGTTTGAGACCAGCCTGGCCAACATGGCGAAACCCCGTCTCTACTAAAAATATAAAAATTAGCCAGGCATGGTGGCGGGCGCCTGTAATCCCAGCTACTGGGGAGGCTGAGGCAGGAGAATCACTTGAACCCGGGAGGCGGAGGTTGCAGTGAGCCGAGATCATGCCACTGCCCTCCAGCCTGGGCAATTAAGAGCGAGACTCCATCTGAAAAAAAAAAAAAAAAAAGCACCATGCTTTTGCTTTATTCCTTCCTATTTCTACATGATACATAAGTTCCCATTACTGTTGAAGATAATTATTAATACTTTTTCTTATGCATTCTCAAATGTTTATAATACTGACTATACACATTTAAAATATGAATAAGTCAATAATAAGAAACCAACCATAATAAGTTTGCAAAGCAACAAGTGGACTGATGTCTAATTTTGTCTTGGACATTGTATTTAAAACATACAGTTTTTAGTATATGTTTAGTTAGTATTTAAAACATATAAACATTCACTACAAACATTTAAAATGAACATTTTTAAAACTTCTGGCCATTAATCATTACACTTATTACCTAATTCTTGCTAATTCACCTGGGTCTATAATCCATAAATATTTAAAATGGCAATGAAGTACATAAATGCATACTTCTAGATAATTCCTCTTTACTCCATGGTAATGTGAATCAAGAAAGTATGTGAGTCAATCATAATATACTAATCAAAGAGACTCACTAGTGAAAGCCATAAGATTTAATTGGATGAATCAATCAACTCAATTATTTATGTGTATGCATGTACATATATATGTGTGCGTATAGTAACTGAGTTAAAATGGAAGGTGAAAATGATTTTTCAATAAGTTGTTTATGTATCTAGCTCATGCATCTTGATAACTAAGTTGAAAATAAGGGTTAGTTCCTCACTATCTGGAAATTTTAATTGCTGTTGTCAGAACAAAATAGTGGGTTTGTACATTGTCCTTAATTTAAATTTAAATTTAAATTTTTCATTTAATTTTGATTTTTGACTGCATCAACTCTTCTAACTTTGATATCTAAAGTTTCTAACATTTTCTACTCAAAATTAGTTTCAAAAAGTTTTGTGACATTAAATTTAGAATGGTTATTTTCATTACTTAGATATGTGAACTGATAAAGATTAGAAAATGAGAACAAATTTTTAAAAAGTGTTTTACCTTTTTTCAATCAGTCTTCCGCTTTGGGCAGTGATCTGTGATAAAGATAATACTACATTTAAAAATATCAAGTATGCATATGAAATGTTTACATTCAGTCATTTAGAAAAATATCATTTAAGGTAGTTTTTTAATATGACAATTTTGTAAGATTAAGGTATTGAAAAAGCAAAGAAATTATCATATTTTAGCATTGGAAGAGACACTATAGAAGGAAGTAGGCCCTAAAATTACACTTGTATTTCTAAATTAAGAGCAAATCAGGTTTTATACTTTCAGTAAACAAAAAAAATTTTTTTGAGTTAAAGAAAAGCATGTTTATTAGAGCAACAGAGTACAAGAAAATAGCTGCTCCATAGACAGAGCAGGCCTGCTCCATAGGCAGAGTAGCTCAAAATTTATTTTAAACTTATCTATTACATAATTATCTAATTCTTTTAAATATTCTTGTTGAAGGGTTTATAATGCTAATATTATATATAATAAACTGTGGAGGTACTTTTTGTAATTTATCAATTTTAAAATAAGTATACTGAGAATACATGTTCAAATATGTTTACAGAAGTATGTAACCAAAAGTGTTAGGCCAGCTGGGCAAGGTGGCTCACACCTGTAATACCAGCACTTTGGGAGGCCAAGGCAGGCAGATCACCTGAGGTCAGGAGTTCAAGACTAGCCTGGCCAACACGGCGAAACCTCCTCTCCACTAAACATACAAAAATTAGCTGAGTGTGGTGGTGGGCACCTGTAATCCCAGCTACTCAGGAGGCTGAGACACGAGAATTGTCTGAACCTGAACCAAGGAGGCAGAGGTTGCAGTGAGCCAAGATCTCACCATTGCACTCCAGTCTGGGCAACAGAGTGAGACTCTGTCTCAAAAAAAACAAAAAACAAAAAAAAAAAGGCCAGTGACCTTAAAAGTGTGATTTTTATTAATAAATTACCTCTGGTGAAAATAATACATATTTTGCTATAGCATAAATGTTGATTCTAGGTTTTATTCTGGACCTGATTTTCATCTAATTCAGTTTCTTTTATGCAGAGATCAACTGGTTTTATCCTTATTCCCCTGTGGCAAAGACTCCTAAATGGTCAACAATGTAGTTAAATGTAGCAAATAGAACGTGAGAAAAAAGAATGTGCATCTCCAGCCAGGTCAATGAAAATTACTCATGTTTGTCCTCCATATTCTTTTCTGATAGCTAGATAACTATGCCTAGTGTGGCTCAGGAAGCCACATGTGAGATGGCAAACCTTCCATATGCCAGGATACCTTAACAACCCTGTGGAGCAGAACTCCCTACCACAAACACTGACGTTGAACTTCGTTGGACTATTAACACCAGGAAAGAAGCTTCCATTGTGTTTGAGCCATCATACATTTTGTGTCTATATGTCATAATAGTCACAATAGTTATTCTATATACTAACTAATAAATCACCAAGGATTTTCAACTAGCCACCAACATGGAAACTGGCCTGGAAAGAGAGAGACCAATTAGAGTCCTGATGGGAGCTTGACTAACAGACCTGTCAGTAATATTGAGAAAACTGGACAGAATTTGATGAATAATTGGATCAAGACAAAGGAAAAGAAGAAATAACAGTGATGCTGGACTTTCTAGTTTCAGCAATTAGATGGATGAGGATGCCAGGAGACTGAATACTGAGAGATAAAGCAGGTCTGAGAAGAACGCAATTGGTTCATTTGGGGACATGGTGAATTCTAGATGTTTGAAGCCCATTGAAATACAAAAATTCAGTACGTTAATGAATAATAGGTCTGGAAATCAGGTGTTATTCGAGTTAGAGATAAGAGATTTATATGGCCCTAGAAGCCATGAAGGTATATGAGCATGTTCAGAAAGAGTATATGGAATAAAAAGAAACTCTAGGACAAAACCCAGAGAAGTACTAACATTTAAAGAATGAGCAGAGCAAGAGGAGACAAAAGAGGTGTCCCAAAAATATATAAGGAAAATCAAATAATTATGCTGTTTCTCAAACTATAGACTATATATGTACCCCAGAACTTAAAGTATAACACAAAAATATTAAAAAATAAATGATTAAACATAGTTAAATGCTGCTAAGAGGACAAATGAGATTGATTAAATTATAAATCATCTGGCCAGGTGTGGTAGCTCATGCCTGTAATCTCAGCACTTTGGGAGGCTGAGGCAGGTGGATCACCTGAGGTCAGGAGTTCGAGACTAGCCTGGCCAACATGGTGAAACTCCATCTCTGCTAAAAATATAAAAAATTAGCCAGGCATGGTGTCAGGCTCCTGTAATCTCAGCTACTTGGGAGGCTGAGGCAGAAGAATCACTTGAATCCGGGAGGCGGAGGTTGCAGTGAGCTGAGATCACACCATTGCACTCCAGCCTGGGCAACAAGAGAGAAACTCCATCTCAAAAAATAAACTATAAAGCATCCTTCAGAATAGCATCAAATAGATTTGTTGTAACCTCAGCAAAAACAGTTTTAATACAGTGATTGAGAAAGAAGATTACAGTTAAATTACGATAAGAACATGGACAGTGAGTACAAACTTCTATTACATCAAAATCTCCAATAATGGTATCTCCTGTTTCACTATTACCAGAACAAGCCATCTGAATACATGACATTATATACATCATCTATGCAAAGAACCTAGCATATAGTAGATGTTTTATTAATGAATGTTAAGCTAGATACATAAGAAGACAGGTGTGTATTGATCTATATATAAACCCACTAAAATGAGAATCACTTATGTGAAAGCAATGTGATGTTTCGGTTACTGTTCTGCTCAGGTCCATTTTACTATTTAACTTTTTCTGTCATATATAAAAATCTTTGTTTTGGATTAGCAGATAAATACTGGGAAATAGAAAACAATAAAGCTTTTAACAAAGCAAGTTTCAAATGCAGCCATATAGACAAGCAAAGAAGATATCTTCAGATGTGATTTTGGAGCTAGAAAGACCTGAATTTGAAATCTAACTCAGTATTACTTACTGTAACGTGGCATGGCTAATTTTTTAAAGCTTTAGTTTCATTCTCAAAATGGAGGTGCTAATAGCTATTTTATGGTCTTGTGTAAATGACTAGCCCATATACATAGATATAAAATAGCTAACAGATTTTATAATAATGGCAGATATAAAATGACTAGCAGATTTTAAATTGTGCTGCTTCTTTTGTTCTTTGTCTTAAAGCAGCTGACAGACAATCCTATATTTCTTTATTTTCATTTTTATTTTTTTTGAGACGGAGTCTCGCTCTGTCGCCCAGGCTGGAGTGCAGTGGCGCGATCTCGGCTCACTGCAACCTCTGCCTCCCGGGTTCATGCCTTTCTCCTGCCTCAGCCTCCCTAGTAGCTGGGACTACAGGTGCCCGCCACCACGCCCGGCTAATTTTTTGTATTTTTAGTAGAGATGGAGTTTCACAGTGTTAGCCAGGATGGTCTCAATCTCCTGACCTCGTGATCCACCCACCTCGGCCTCCCAAAGTGCTGGCATTACAGGTGAGAGCCACCGTGCCTGGCCATATTTCTTTAAATATATGTTTTTATATTCAATTCAGTGTACCTTACTCCATTTATATACATGATCTAACAACTTTAATAATTTTTATTGCCCTTGGAGAAACTATCTTTATTATTTATCTTTCCAGGAAGAAGTTGAGGTAGTTCACAATAAAAATTATACACAAAAAGAGAAGGTAAAAATAAAGAACTCAAATCTCAGATGCTTATGTGGTCATTCAAAATCAGTATATATTTAAGTCATAGTTTGGTATTCAAATATAATAATATATCAAATAATAATATCAAATAATAATAATGAGTTGACATATACAGAAGATAAAGGGCAAAAGTAAAAACAAATCCAAAGGCCAGGCGCGGTGGCTCATGCCTGTAATCCCAACACTTTGGGAGGCCAAGGCAGGCAGATCATGAGGTCAGGAGATCGAGACCATCCTGGCCAACATAGTGAAACCCCATCTCTACTAAAAATACAAAAATTAGCCGGGCATGGTGGCACATGCCTGTGATCCCAGCTACTCAGGAGGCGGAGGCAGGACAATCCTTTGAACCAGGGAGTTGGAGGTTGCAGTGAGCCGAGATCGCACCACAGCACTCTAGCCTGGCAACAGAGCAAGACTCTGTCTCAAAAAAAAAAAACCAAAAACAGAGGCACAAATTTTTAAATAACATATATGAATGAAGTAAATAATAATACAAAAGACAAATTTCTCACAACATATACTACTGTCTCCATTTTGGTTATTTCCTCACCTGTGGATATTCTTGGATTTTATCACTTGTCCTTTGTCCACCTGAATCTGAAACCAGTGATTTTCTTGCTTCTTTCTCCAATGGTATATTTTTTGAATCTTCACCTTTAACTTTTGTTTGACTATTACCCACTCGCATTGTTGTCTCAGTTTTCCCCTCACTTTTAAGTAACTTCTTCTCTTGATTTAGGAAATAGTTAAGTTGATGCTTAGCTTTTTCAGCTTCCTGTTTTTAAAAAAGTACCAGTTTATTAAGCATTTTCTGATATTTTCCTGCCAATACTACCACATTCAGGAATCTACATATATTTATGCCTACATGATTTCTCAACTCATTTTTACTGAGTTGAAGGGAGCAAAGGTAAGCTATTGGTATAACTGATACTTTAACAATTCCACAGTTAAAATCAGAAGTTGTGAAGAAACCTCTTCCAACTTTGAGGGCTATTTTTATACCCAGGAGTTTTTCCTGGCTGTTATTTTTAAGGCTCTAATCATTATACAGGCAAAATAAAAATTCATATAAGGTATATATTATAAAAACTGATAGACTATAAGAAGGATAATTAGTGCCTATAATATCAAAGAATGAAATAAAATGTGAAAAACAATTTATTTATTCTGGAATAAAAGTCCCCTTAAAAATGTCACTTTTTATAATTTTTAGTCATACAATTAACTTACTTATATAAAAGAATATATAAACAAAAAGAAAATTCATAATCTCACCTCATAAAGAAAAATTACTATTAACATTTTGAGATATTCTTTAAATTTTTCTAAATATAGTTAATACATATATTATATATTATGTTACATATTATATATATTTTATATAATATATTATATATAATATATAATACAATATATTATTATATATAATATATAATAT